>NC_057804.1:664746827-664861279 GCF_018294505.1 Triticum aestivum
CATGATCTCCATCATCGTGTCTTCATGAAGTTGCCTCGCCAACTATTACTTCTACTACTATGGCTAACGATTAGCAATAAAGTAAAGTAATTACATGACGTTTAAGTTGACACGCAGGTCACAAATAAATAAAGACAACTCCTATGGCTCCTGCCGGTTGTCATACTCATCGACATGCAAGTCGTGATTCCTATTACAAGAACATGATCAATCTCATACATCACATATATCATTCATCACATCCTTTTTGGCCATATCACATCACATAGCATACCCTGCAAAAACAAGTTAGACGTCCTCTAATTGTTGTTTGCATGTTTTACGTGGCTGCTATGGGTTTCTAGCAAGAACGTTTCTTACCTACGCATGAACCACAACGTGATATGCCAATTGCTATTTACCCTTCATAAGGACCCTTTTCATCGAATCCGATCCAACTAAAGTGGGAGAGACAGACACCCGCCAGCCACCTTATGCAACTAGTGCATGTTTGTCGGTGGAACCGGTCTCACGTAAGCGTACATGTAAGGTTGGTCCGGGCCGCTTCATCCCATGATGCCACCGAATCAAGATAAGACTAGTAATGGCAAGCATATTGAACAATATCAACGCCCACAACTACTTTGTGTTCTACTCGTGCAAAGAATCTACGCAATAGACCTAGCTCATGATGCCACTGTTGGGGAACGTAGCAGAAATTCAAAAATTTTCCTACGTGTCACCAAGATCTATCTATGGAGATACTAGCAACGAGGGGAAGGAGAGTGCATCTACATACCCTTGTAGATCGCTAAGCGGAAGCGTTCAAGTGAACGGGGTTGATGGAGTCGTACTCGTCGTGATTCAGATCACCGATGATCCTAGTGCCGAACGGACGGCACCTCCGCGTTCAACACACGTACAGCTCGATGATGTCTCCCATGCCTTGATCCAGCAAGGAGAGAGGGAGAGGTTGAGGAAGACTCCATCCAGCAGCAGCACAACGGCGTGGTGGTGATGGAGGAGTGTGGCAATCCTGCAGGGCTTCGCCAAGCACCCACGAGAGAGGAGGAGGTGTCACGGGAGGGAGGGAGGCGCCAAGGGCTCAGGTATGGATGCCCTCCCTCCCCTCCACTATATATAGGGGCAGGGGAGAGGGGGAGGCGCAGCCTTGTCCCTTCCTCCAAGGAAGGGGTGTGGCTAAGAGGGGGGAGGAGTCCATCCTCCCCAAGGCACCTCGGAGGTGCCTTCCCCTTTTAGGACTCTCCCCTTTTTCCTATATCTTGGCGCATGGGCCTCTAGGGGCTGGTGCCCTTGGCCCATGTAGGCCGAGGCGCACCCCCTACAGCCCATGTGCCCCCCCGGGGCAGGTGGCCCCACCCGGTGGGCCCCCGGGACCCTTCCGGTGGTCCCGGTACAATACCGATGACCCCGAAACTTGTCCCAATGGCCGAAACAGGACTTCCTATATATAAATCTTTACCTCCGGACCATTCCGGAACTCCTCGTGACGTCCGGGATCTCATCCGGGACTCCGAACAACATTCGGTAACCACATACAAACTTCCTTTATAACCCTAGCATCATCGAACCTTAAGTGTGTAGACCCTACGGGTTCGGGAGACATGTAGTCATGACCGAGATGTTCTCCGGTCAATAACCAACAGCGGGATCTGGATACCCATGTTGGCTCCCACATGTTCCACGATGATCTCATCGGATGAACCACGATGTCAAGGACTCAATCAATCCCGTATACAATTCCCTTTGTCTAGCGGTATGGTACTTGCCCGAGATTCGATCGTCGGTATACCGATACCTTGTTCAATCTCGTTACCGGCAAGTCTCTTTACTCGTTCCGTAACACATCATCCCGTGATCAACCCCTTGGTCACATTGTGCACATTATGATGATGTCCTACCGAGTGGGCCCAGAGATACCTCTCCGTTTACACGGAGTGACAAATCCCAATCTCGATTCGTGCCAACCCAACAGACACTTTCAGAGATACCCGTAGTGTACCTTTATAGCCACCCAGTTACGTTGTGACGTTTGGCACACCCAAAGCACTCCCACGGTATCCGGGAGTTGCACAATCTCATGGTCTAAGGAAATGATACTTGACATTAGAAAAGCTTTAGCATACGAACTACATGATCTTGTGCTAGGCTTAGGATTGGGTCTTGTCCATCACATCATTCTCCTAATGATGTGATCCCGTTATCAACGACATCCAATGTCCATGGTCAGGAAACCGTAACCATCTATTGATTAACGAGCTAGTCAACTAGAGGCTTACTAGGGACATGGTGTTGTCTATGTATCCACGCATGTATCTGAGTTTCCTATCAATACAATTCTAGCATGGATAATAAACGATTATCATGAACAAGGAAATATAATAATAATCAATTTATTATTGCCTCTAGGGCATATTTCCAACAGTCTCCCACTTGCACTAGAGTCAATAATCCAGTTCACATCGATATGTGATTAACACTCAAGGTCACATCCCCATGTGACTAACACCCAAAGAGTTTACTAGAGTCAATAATCTAGTTCACATTTACCATGTGATTAACACTCGATGAGTTCTGGGTTTGATCATGTTATGCTTGTGAGAGAGGTTATAGTCAACGGGTCTGAACCTTTCAGATCCGTGTGTGCTTTACAAATCTCTATGTCATCTCCTAGATGCAGCTACCACGTTCTATTTGGAGCTATTCCAAATAACTGTTCTACTTGGAGCTATTCTAAATTGTTGCTCCATTATACGTATCCGGTATCTCTACTCAGAGCTATCCGGATAGGTGTTAAGCTTGCATCGACGTAACCCTTTACGACGAACTCTTTTACCACCTCCATGATTGAGAAAATTCCTTAGTCCACTAGTTACTAAGGATAACTTTGACCGCTGTCCTGTGATCCATTCTTGGATCACTCTTGTACCCCTTGACTGACTCATGGTAAAGCACACTTCAGGTGCGGTACACAGCATAGCATACTGTAGAGCCTATGTCTTAAGCATAGGGGACGACCTTCGTCCTTTCTCTCTATTCTGCCATGGTCGAGCTTTAAGTCTTAACTTCATACCTTACAACTCAGGCAAGAACTCCTTCTTTGACTGATCCATCTTGAACACCTTCAAGATCATGTCAAGGTATGTGCTCATTTGAAAGTACCATCAAGCGTTTTAATCTATCCTTATAGATCTTGATGCTCAATGCTCAAGCAGCTTAATCCAGGCTTTTCCATTGAAAATACTTTCCAAATAACCCTTTATGCTTTCCAGAAATTCTACGTCATTTCTGATCATTAATATGTCAACAACATATACTCATCAGAAATTCTATAGTGCTCCCACTCACTTCTTTGGAAATACAAGTTTCTCATAAACTTTGTATACACTCAAAATCTTTGATCATCATCAAAGCATACATTCCAACTCCGAGATGCTCACTCCAGTCCTCAGAAGGATTGCTGGAGCTTTGCATACTTATTAGCATATTTCAGGATGGACAAAACCTTCCGCTTGTATCACATACAACCTTTCCTCAAAAATCGTCGAGGAAACAATGTTTTGACATCCTATCTGCAAGATTTCATAAATAATGCAGTAATTGCTAATATAATTCCAACAGACTCTTAGCATCGCTACGAGTGAGAAAGTCTCATCGTAGTCAACTCCTTGAACTTGTCGAAAAATATCTTAACGACAAGTCGAGCTTTCTCAATGGTGACACTTACCATCATTGTCTGTCTTCCTTTCAAAATCCATATGTACCTAACAGCCTTACGACCATCAAGTAGTTCTTCCAAAGTCTACACTTTGTTTTCATACATGGATCCTCTCTCGGGTTTTATGGCCTTGAGCCATTTATCGGAATCCGGGCCCACCATCGCTTCTCCATAGCTCGTAGGTTCATTGTTGTCTAGCAACATGACCTTCAAGACAGGATTACCGTACCACTCTGAAGTAGTACGTATCCTTGTCACCCTACGAGGTACGGCAGTGATTTGATCCGAAACTTCATGATCAATATCATAAGCTTCCACTTCAATTGGTGTAGGTGCCACGGGAACAACTTCCTGTGCCCTGCTACACACTGGTTGAAGTGATGGTTCAATAACCTCATCAAGTCTCCACCATCCTCCCACTCAACTCTTTTGAGAGAAACCTTTCCTCGAGAAAGGACCCGATTCAAGAAACAATCCATATTGCTTTCGGATCTGAATTAGGAGGTATACCCAACTGTTTTGGGTGTCCTATGAAGATGTATTTTATCCGCTTTGGGTTCGAGCTTATCAATCCTGAAACTTTTTCACATAAGCGTCGCAGCCCCAAACCTTTAAGAAACGACAACTTAGGTTTCTCTAAACCATAATTCATACGGTGTCATCTCATCGGAATTACGTGGTGCCCTATTTAAAGTGAATGTGGTTGTCTCTAATGCCTAACCCATAAACTATCGTGGCAGTTCGATAAGAGACATCATGGTATGCATCATATCCAATAGGGTGCAACTATGATGTTCGGACACACCATCACACTATGGTGTTCCAGGCGGTATTAATTGTGAAACAATTTCCACAATGTCTTAATTGTGTGCCAAAACTCGTAACTCAGATACTCATCTCTATGATCATATCATAGACATTTTATCCTCTTGTCACAATGATCTTCTACTTCACTCTGAAATTACTTGAACCATTCAATAATTCAGACTTGTGTTTCATCAAGTAAATATTCTCAACATCTACTCGAATCATCTGTGAAGTAAGAACATAACGATATTCACTGCATGCCTCAGCACTCATTGGACTGCACACATCAAAATGTGTTACTTCCAACAAGTTGCTATCTTGTTCCATCTTACTGAAAACGAGGCTTTTCAGTCATCTTGCCCATGTGGTATGATTTGCATGTCCCAAGTGACTCAAAATCAAGTGAGTCAAAACGGTCCATTTGCATGGAGTTTCTTCATGCATATACACCAATAGACATGGTTCGCATGTCTCAAACTTTTCAAAAACGAGTGAGCCCAAAGATCCATCAATATGGAGCTTCTTCATGCGTTTTATACCGATATGACTTACGTGGCAGTGCCACAAGTAGGTGGTACTATCATTACTATCTTTTGGAATGAACATGTGTATCACTACGATCGAGATTTAATAAACCATTCATTTTAGGTGTAAGACCATTGAAGGTATTATTCAAATAAACAGAGTAACCATTATTCTCCTTAAATGAATAACCGTATTGCGATAGACGTAATCCAATCAGGTCTATGCTCAACGCAAACACCAAATAACAATTATTTAGGTTTAACACCAATCTCTTTGGTAGAGGGAGCGTGCGATGCTTGATCATATCAAGCTTGGAAAAACTTCCAACACATATCGTCAGCTCACCTTTAGCTAGTCTCAGTTTATTCCGTAGCTTTTATTTCGAGTTACTAACACTTAGCAACCGAACCGGTATCTAATACCCTGGTGCTACTAGGAGTACTAGCAAAGTACACATTAACACAATGTATATCCAATATACTTCTATCGTCCTTGCCAGCCTTCTTATCTACCAAGTATCTAGGGTAATTCTGCTCTAGTGGTTGTTCCCCTTATTACAGAAGCATTTAGTCTCGGGTTTGGGTTTTACCTTGGGTTTCTTCACTAGAGCAGCAGCTGATTTGCCGTTTCATGAAGTATCCCTTCTTGCCCTTGCCCTTCTTGAAACTAGTGGTTTCACCAACCATCAACAATTGATGCTCCTTCTTGATTTCTACTTTCGCGGTGTCAAACATTGCGAATATCTCAAGGATCATCATATATGTCCCTGATATATCATAGTTCATCACGAAGCTCTAGCAGCTTGGTGGTAATGACTTCGGAGAACCATCACTATTCCATCTGGAAGATCAACTCCCACTCGATTCAAATGATTGTTGTACTCAGACAATCTGAGCACAAGCTCAACAATTGAGCTTTTCTCCTTCGTTTGCAGGTTAAGAAAGTCATCGGAGGTCTTATACCTCTTGACATGGGCACGAGCCTGAAATCCCAATTTCAGCCCTCAAAACATCTCATATGTTTCGCGATGTTTCAAAAACGTCTTTGGTGCCTCAACTCTAAACTGTTTAACTGAACTATCACGTAGTTATCAAAACGTGTATGTCAGATGTTCGCAACAACCACAGACAACGTTCGAGGTTCAGCACACTGAGCGGTGCATTAAGGACATAAGCCTTCTATGAAGCAATGAGGACAATCCTCAGTTTACGGACCTAGTCCGCATAATTGCTACTATCAACTTTCAACTAATTTTTCTCTAGGAACATATCTAAACAGTAGAACTATAGCGTGAGCTACGACATAATTTGCAAAAACCTTTTGACTATGTTCAGGATAATTAAGTTCATCTTATGAACTCCCACTCAGATAGACATCCCTAAGTGATTACATGATCCGAGTCAAACTAGGCCGTGTCCGATCATCACGTGAGATGGACTAGTCATCATCGGTGAACATCTTCATGTTGATCATATCTTCTATACGACTCATGTTCGACCTTTCGGTCTCCGTGTTCCGAGGCCATGTCTGTACATGCTAGGCTCGTCAAGTTAACCCTAAGTGTTTCGCGTGTGTAAATCTGTCTTACACCCGTTGTATGTGAACGTTAGAATCTAACACCCGATCATCACGTGGTGCTTCGAAACACGAACTGTCGCAACGGTGCACAGTTAGGGGAGAACACTTCTTGAAATTGTTGTAAGGGATCATCTTATTTACTACCGTCGTTCTAAGCAAATAAGATGTATAAACATGATAAACATCACATGCAATCAAATAGTGACATGATATGGCCATCATCACTTTGCTCCTTTTGATCTCCATCTTCGGGGCTCCATGATCATCATCGTCACCGGCATGACACCATGATCTCCATCATCATGATCTCCATCATCGTGTCTTCATGAAGTTGCCTCGCCAACTATTACTTCTACTACTATGGCTAACGATTAGCAATAAAGTAAAGTAATTACATGACGTTTAAGTTGACACGCAGGTCACAAATAAATAAAGACAACTCCTATGGCTCCTGCCGGTTGTCATACTCATCGACATGCAAGTCGTGATTCCTATTACAAGAACATGATCAATCTCATACATCACATATATCATTCATCACATCCTTTTTGGCCATATCACATCACATAGCATACCCTGCAAAAACAAGTTAGACGTCCTCTAATTGTTGTTTGCATGTTTTACGTGGCTGCTATGGGTTTCTAGCAAGAACGTTTCTTACCTACGCATGAACCACAACGTGATATGCCAATTGCTATTTACCCTTCATAAGGACCCTTTTCATCGAATCCGATCCGACTAAAGTGGGAGAGACAGACACCCGCCAGCCACCTTATGCAACTAGTGCATGTTTGTCGGTGGAACCGGTCTCACGTAAGCGTACGTGTAAGGTTGGTCCGGGCCGCTTCATCCCATGATGCCACCGAATCAAGATAAGACTAGTAATGGCAAGCATATTGAACAATATCAACGCCCACAACTACTTTGTGTTCTACTCGTGCAAAGAATCTACGCAATAGACCTAGCTCATGATGCCACTGTTGGGGAACGTAGCAGAAATTCAAAAATTTTCCTACGTGTCACCAAGATCTATCTATGGAGAGACTAGCAACGAGGGGAAGGAGAGTGCATCTACATACCCTTGTAGATCGCTAAGCGGAAGCGTTCAAGTGAACGGGGTTGATGGAGTCGTACTCGTCGTGATTCAGATCACCGATGATCCTAGTGCCGAACGGACGGCACCTCCGCGTTCAACACACGTACAGCTCGATGATGTCTCCCATGCCTTGATCCAGCAAGGAGAGAGGGAGAGGTTGAGGAAGACTCCATCCAGCAGCAGCACAACGGCGTGGTGGTGATGGAGGAGTGTGGCAATCCTGCAGGGCTTCGCCAAGCACCCACGGGAGAGGAGGAGGTGTCACGGGAGGGAGGGAGGCGCCAAGGGCTCAGGTATGGATGCCCTCCCTCCCCTCCACTATATATAGGGGCAGGGGAGAGGGGGAGGCGCAGCCTTGTCCCTTCCTCCAAGGAAGGGGTGTGGCTAAGAGGGGGGAGGAGTCCATCCTCCCCAAGGCACCTCGGAGGTGCCTTCCCCTTTTAGGACTCTCCCCTTTTTCCTATATCTTGGCGCATGGGCCTCTAGGGGCTGGTGCCCTTGGCCCATGTAGGCCAAGGCGCACCCCCTACAGCCCATGTGCCCCCCGGGGCAGGTGGCCCCACCCGGTGGGCCCCCGGGACCCTTCCGGTGGTCCCGGTACAATACCGATGACCCCGAAACTTGTCCCAATGGCCGAAACAGGACTTCCTATATATAAATCTTTACCTCCGGACCATTCCGGAACTCCTCGTGACGTCCGGGATCTCATCCGGGACTCCGAACAACATTCGGTAACCACATACAAACTTCCTTTATAACCCTAGCATCATCGAACCTTAAGTGTGTAGACCCTACGGGTTCGGGAGACATGTAGTCATGACCGAGATGTTCTCCGGTCAATAACCAACAGCGGGATCTGGATACCCATGTTGGCTCCCACATGTTCCACGATGATCTCATCGGATGAACCACGATGTCAAGGACTCAATCAATCCCGTATACAATTCCCTTTGTCTAGCGGTATGGTACTTGCCCGAGATTCGATCGTCGGTATACCGATACCTTGTTCAATCTCGTTACCGGCAAGTCTCTTTACTCGTTCCGTAACACATCATCCCGTGATCAACCCCTTGGTCACATTGTGCACATTATGATGATGTCCTACCGAGTGGGCCCAGAGATACCTCTCCGTTTACACGGAGTGACAAAATCCCAATCTCGATTCGTGCCAACCCAACAGACACTTTCAGAGATACCCGTAGTGTACCTTTATAGCCACCCAGTTACGTTGTGACGTTTGGCACACCCAAAGCACTCCTACGGTATCCGGGAGTTGCACAATCTCATGGTCTAAGGAAATGATACTTGACATTAGAAAAGCTTTAGCATACGAACTACATGATCTTGTGCTAGGCTTAGGATTGGGTCTTGTCCATCACATCATTCGCCTAATGATGTGATCCCGTTATCAACGACATCCAATGTCCATGGTCAGGAAACCGTAACCATCTATTGATTAACGAGCTAGTCAACTAGAGGCTTACTAGGGACATGGTGTTGTCTATGTATCCACACATGTATCTGAGTTTCCTATCAATACAATTCTAGCATGGATAATAAACGATTATCATGAACAAGGAAATATAATAATAATCAATTTATTATTGCCTCTAGGGCATATTTCCAACAAATAGATAGTTTTGTGATAAGATAAATTGTAACGAGTAACAAGCAATGAAAGTAAATAAAGTGCAGCAAGGTGGCCCAATCCTTTATGTAGCAAAGGATAAGCCTGGACAATTTCTTATAATGAGGAAGGAGCTCCCAAGGACACATGGGAATTATCGTCAAGCTAGTTTTCATCACGCTCATATGATTCACGTTCGGTACTTTGATAATTTGATATGTGGGTGGACCGGTGCTTGGGTATTGCCCTTACATGGACAAGCATCCCACTTATGATTAACCCCTATTGCAAGCGTCCACAACTACAAAAGAAGTATTAGGGTAAACCTAACCACAACATTAAACATATGGATCCAAATCAGCCCCTAACGAAGCAACGCATAAACTAGGGTTTAAGTTTCTGTCACTCTACCAACCCATCATCTAATTATTACTTCCCAATGCCTTCCTCTAGGCCCAAATAATGGTGAAGTGTCATGTAGTCGATGTTCACATAACACCACTAGAGGAAAAGACAACATACATCTCATCAAAATATCGAACGAATACCAAATTCACATGACTATTAATAGCAAGACTGCACCCATGTCCCCAGGAACAAACGTAACTACTCACAAAGCATATTCATGTTCATAATCAGAGGAGTAATAATATGCATTAAGGATCTGAACATATGATCTTCCACCAAGTAAACCAATTAGCATCAACTACAAGGAGTAATCAACACTACTAGCAACCCACAAGTACCAATTTGTGGTTTTGGTACAAGATTGGATACAAGAGATGAACGTGGGTTTTGAGAGGAGATGGTGCTGGTGAAGATGTTGATGGAGATTGACCCCCTTCCGATGAGAGGATCGTTGGTGATGATGATGGTGATGATTTCCCCCTCCCAGAGGGAAGTGTCCCCGGCAGAACAGCTCTGCCGGAGCTCTAGATTGGTTCCGCCAAGGTTCCTCCTCGTGGCGGCGGAGTTTCGTCCCGTAAGCTTGCCCACGATTTTTTCGAGGGTAAAAGCCCTCATATAGTAGAAGATGGACACCGGGAGGCCACCAACGGGCCCAGGAGATAGGGAGGCGCGCCCAGTATGGGTGGGCGCGCCCCCACCCTCCTGGCCAGGGTGTGGGCCCCCTGATGTATTTCTTCCTCTTAATAATTCTTATTAATTCCAAAAACATGTTTCGTGGAGTTTCAGGATTTTTGGAGCAGTGCAGAATAGGTTTCCAATGTTTGCTCCTTTTCCAGCCAGAATTCCAGCTCGCGGTATTTCCCCTCTTCATGGTAAACCTTGTAAAATAAGGGAGAATAGCCATAAGTATTGAGATATAATGTGTAATAAAATCCCAAAATGCAATAAATATTGATATAAAAGCATGATGCAAAATGGACGTATCAACTCCCCCAAGCTTAGACCTCGCTTGTCCTCAAGCGGAAGCCGATATCGAAAAATATGTCCACATGTTTAGAGATAGAGGTGTCGATAAAAATAAAATACGGACATGAGGGCATCATGATCATTCTTGTAACAGCAACATATATAGATTTTATCATATGATTTCTTATACTCAAGTAACAATCAATTCACAATCTCAAGTATGGTTCAAAAACTTCATTGAGAACTAACAAACTATAATGTCAGTCATTGAAGCAATTGCAATTTAGCATAACATCAGAAAGAGTCAACAATAGAGCCTTTTCAGCAAGTCCACATACTCAACTATATTGTAGTCTTCTACAATTGCTAACACTCAAGCAATACTTGTGGTTATGGAGTTTCAGCCGGACACCGAGAAAGATAGGGGCTTATTGTGTTGCCTCCCAACGTATTCACCTTTAGGTGATGTCAACAATAATAGCCTATGCTAATGTACAACCAGTTGGATATATCTATCATGATCTTTCAAACACGAGGAGCTTGCCAAAGGATAAAATGAAAAAGGGAAAGGTGAAGATCACCTTGACTCAAGCATAAAGTAAAAACATAAAGTAAAAGATAGGCCCTTCGCGGAGGGAAGCAGAGGTTGTCATGTGCGTTTAGGGTTGGATGCACAAAATCTTAATGCAAAAGAACGTCACTTTATATTGCTCCTTGTATGTGGACCTTTATTATGCAGTCCGTCGCTTTTATTGCTTCCACAACAAGATCGTATAAAGCTTATTTTCTCTGCACTAGTAATTCATACATATTTAGATAGCAATTTTTATTTCTTGCAACATGACTACTTACTTGAAGGATCTTACTCAATCCATAGGTAGGTATGGTGGAATCTCATGGCAAAACTGGGTTTAAGGATGTTTGGAAGCACAGGTAGTATCTCTACTTGGTGCAAGGAATTTGGCTAGCATGAGGGGGAAAGGCAAGCTCAACATGTTTGGAAGGTCAATAACAATATACTTTAACTGAGATGTGAGAAAACATAAGCCATTATGTTGTCTTCCTTGTCCAACGTCAACTCTTTTAGCATGCCATACTTAATGAGTGCTCCCAATCATAAAATATGTCCAAGATAATATATTTGTATGTGAACCTCTCTTTCCTTATCACTTCCTATTAATTGCAACGATGACCAAAATTACGTTTATCAACTCTCAACAACTTCTATGCCTCATACTTTCTATGTGTGAAGTCATCACTAACCATAAGATCAATATGAACTCTTTTATTCTTTCTACTTTCTCAAGATCATAGCAAGATAGCAAAGCCCTTGATTCAACACTAATCTTTATTATAGATAGCTCACGGACTCGAACACAAAGCAAAACTCAAAACTACTTGATAACAAAACTTCAATCTACTAGATAAGGATACTACTAAAAGGAACGAACTAAATAAAACGGTAAAGATAGGAGTGTGATGGTGATATGATACCGGGGCACCTCCCCCAAGCTTGGCAGTTGCCAAGGGGAGTGCCCATACCCATGTAATTATGTCCTCGGAGGTGATGGAGGTGGTGATGATGTAGGCTTCTTCCTCAACTTTCGCTTGAGTATAGTGTTTTCCTCTTTAATGTCCTTGATCGCCTGCTCAAGGCTTAATACTCTTTTGCACAATTCCTATTTATTTTCCCGCAAGAGACGAAAAAGGATAAATTCGATCTTTGGCTTCTTTGCTCTATCAGGGAGGCTTGACTTTTTAAAATCCACATGCATGTCCCCAAGCCGAGGTAATGGGGCTTCGTCGTCGTCTGAACTCGTCTGAACTCGTCTCCTCCTTTCCCTTAGGCTCATAGTCTTCTTCTTCTTCAGAGGTCCAGCCATCATGCTCCAAGTCCCCGTAGACCTTAGGGTCTGCAAGGTAGTCAGCCACATAGCTTTCCCCTTCCGAATTCTGAGATGACATATTGCTCTATATCTGTAACAGAACACAGCTCGAAATGAAAACAGAGGATATTTGGGTGATACGGTGGTCAAAACCTTCGGGAGTTTATATAATGGACTTTTACCGACCAAAATACGTAACACGCAAGAAAACAGAGTCCGAGAGGCACACGAGGTGTCCACGAGATAGGGGGCGTGCCCAGTAAGGGTGGGCGCGCCCTCCACTCTCGTGGGGGCCTTGTGTCCCTCTCGGACTACTTCTTTCTTCCTAAAATTCTTAAATATTCCAAAACTGATAAAAATTGCCATTGGAGTTGTTTTGGAGTCGGTTAACTTACCGTACCACATACCTATTCCTTTTCGGAGTCTGGAACATTCTGGAAAGTGTCCCTTATGTATCCTCCGGGGTTACAGTTTCAATAATATTAGTTTCAACATTGATAGGATTACCTGAAATATAATGTTTAATTCACTGACCGTTCACCACCCTCGGACTTGTGCCTTCGAAGTTGTTGATTTTTATGGCACCAGAACAATAGACCTCCTCGATAATGTAAGGACCTTCCCATCTAGAGAGAAGTTTTCCTGCAAAAAATCTTAAGCGAGAGTTGAATAATAACACATAATCTCCTATGTTAAACTCACACTTTTGTATCCTTTTGTCATGCCAGCGTTTGACTTTTTCTTTGAATAGCTTGGCATTCTCATAGGCTTGGGTTGTCCATTCATCAAGTGAGATAATGTCAAACAACCTCTTCTCGCCGACAAGTTTGAAGTCATAGTTGAGCTCTTTAATAGTCCAATATGCTTTATGTTCAAGTTCAAGAGGTAAATGACATGCTTTTCCATAAACCTTCTGATAAGGAGACATACCCATAGGATTTTTGTATGCAGTTCTACAGGCCCATAATGCGTCATCAAGTTTTTTGGACCACTTCTTTCTAGATCTATTGACGGTCTTTTGCAAAATTAATTTGAGCTCTCTATTGCTCAACTCTACTTGACCACTAGACTGCGGATGATAAGGAGATGCTATTCTATGATTGACATCATACTTAGCAAGCATCTTACGGAAAACACCATGAATAAAATGTGAACCACCATCAGTCATAAGATATCTAGGGACTCTAAACCTCGGAAAAATAACTTCTTTAAGCATTTTAATAGAGGTGTTATGATCAACACTACTTGTTGGAATAGCTTCTACCCACTTAGTAACGTAATCAACAACAACTAAAATATGAGTGTAACCATTAGAGGCAGGAAAAGGTCCCACATAATCAAAGCCCCAAACATCAAACGGTTCAATAACAAGAGAATAATTCATAGGCATTTCTTGACGTCTACTAATATTACCAATTCTTTGACATTCATCACAAGATAAGACAAACTTACGAGCATCTTTGAAGAGAGTAGGCCGATAAAAACCAGATTGTAGTACCATATGTGCAGTTCTATCTCCGGCGTGGTGTCCTCCATAGGATTCAGAGTGACACTTGCATAGGATCTGTTTCTATTCATGCTCAAGCACACAACGTCTAATAACACCATCTACTCCTTCTTTATAAAGGTGTGGGTCATCCCAGAAGTAATGTCTTAAATCATAAAAGAACTTTTTCTTTTGCTGGTATGTGAAACTAGGAGGTATAAATTTAGCAACAATGTAATTAGCATAATCAGCATACCAGAGAGCAGTACGAGAAGCATTAATGACCGCTAATTGTTCATCAGGAAAGCTATCATCAATAGGGAGTGGGTCATCAAGAACATTCTCTAACCTAGATAAGTTGTCTGCAACGGGGTTCTCAGCTCCCTTTCTATCAATAATATGCAAATCAAATTCTTGGAGCAGGAGAACCCATCTAATGAGTCTAGGATTAGTGTCTTTCTTTTCCATAAGATATTTAACAACAACATGATCAGTGTGAATAGTAACTTTGGAATCAACAATATAAGGTCTAAACTCATCACATGCAAACACAACTGCTAAGAATTCTTTTTCAGTAGTAGCATAATTTCTCTGGGCAGTATCAAGAGTTTTACTAGCATACTAGATAACATTCAATTTCTTATCAACTCTTTGCCCTAGAACAACACCTACAACATAATCACTAGCATCACACATAATTTCAAAAGGTAAATTCCAATCAGGTGGCTGGACAATAGGTGCAGTGATCAAAGCTTTCTTAAGTATTTCAAATTCTTCTACACAATCATCATCAAAGACAAAAGGAATATCATTTTGCAATAAATTAGTCAGAGGCCTAGAGATTTTAGAAAAGTCTTTAATGAACCTCCTATAAAAACCGGCATGACCAAGGAAACTTCTTATACCTTTTATGTCCTTGGGACATGGCATCTTTTCAATAGCATCAACTTTAGCTTTATCAACTTCGATACCTCTCTCAGAGATCTTGTGCCCCCGAACAATGCCTTCATTCACCATAAAGTGGCACTTTTGCCAATTCAAGACGAGACTAGTGTCTTCGCATCTCTGCAAAACTCGATCAAGGTTGCTCAAGCAATCATCAAAAGAGGATCCATAAACAGAGAAATCATCCATGAATACCTCACAAATCTTTTCACAAAAAACAGAGAATATAGCCATTATGCATCTTTGAAAGGTAGCAGGTGCATTACATAAACGAAAAGGCATACGTCTATAAGCAAAAGTACCGAAAGGGCAAGTAAAAGTAGTTTTAGATTGATCCCCCGCTGACACAGTTATTTGAGAGAAGCCAGAATAACCATCTAGAAACAAGAAATGTGTGTGTTTGGATAGTATTTCTAGCATTTGATCAATAAAAGGTAAAGGGTAATGATCTTTCTTAGTAGCTTTATTTAATTTACGGAGATCAATTACCATCCTATAACCTGTAATAATTCTTTGCGGGATCAATTCATCTTTATCATTAGGAATGACAGTAATACCTCCCTTTTTAGGAACACAATGGATAGGGCTTACCCAATCACTGTCAGCAACGGGATAAATTATACCTGCCTCAAGGAGCTTTAGTATCTCCTTTCTTACCACTTCTTTCATCTTGGGATTCAGTCGTCGTTGAGGATCTCTAACTGGTTTGGCATCTTTCTCCACTGTAATTTTGTGTTGGCATAACGTGGGACTAATGCCTTTAAGATCATCCAGAGTATATCCAATAGTAGCTCGGTGCTTCTTCAGAGTTTTCAATAATCTTTCTTCTTCTTGCTCTGAAAGGTTAGCACTAATAATAATAGGATATATTTTCTTCTCTTCAAGATAAGAATACTTAAGATTATCAGGTAATGGTTTGAGTTCAAACACGGGATCACCCTTGGGTGGATGGGGATCCCCAAGAATTTCAGCGGGAAGGTTATGTTTCTGTTGGAGATCGTTGCAGAAAATACATTTTTTCTACGCATCACCAAGATCAATCTATGGAGTCATCTAGCAACGAGAGAGAGGAGTGCATCTACATACCCTTGTAGATCGCGAGCGGAAGCGTTCAATAGAACGGGGTTGATGGATTTGTACTCATCGTGATCCAAATCACCGATGATCCTAGCGCCGAACGGATGGCACCTCCGCGTTCACCACACGTACGGTTGGGAGTGACGTCTCCTCCTTCTTGATCCAGCAAGGGGGAAGGAGAGGTTGATGGAGATCCAGCAGCACAACGGCGTGGTGGTGGAAGTAGCGGGGATCTCGGCAGGGCTTCGCCAAGCTCAGCGAGAGGGAGAGGTGTTACGGGGGGAGAGGGAGGCGCCAGGGGCTTCGGGTGTGCAACCCTCCTTCCCCCCTCTTTATATAGGAGCCTTTGGGGGGGCGCCGCCCCCTAGAGATCCAATCTAAGGGGGGGGCAATGGGTGGGACTTGCCCCCCAAGTCAGGTGGGGCGCCCCCACCCCCAGGGTTTCCAACCCTAGGCGCAGGGGGAGGCCCAAGGGGGGTGCACCAGCCCACCAGGGGCTGGTTCCCTTCCCACTTAAGCCCATGGGGCCCTCCGGGGTAGGTGGCCCCACCCGGTGGTCCCGGTACAATACCGGTGACCCCCGAAACTTTCCCGGTGGCCGAAACTGGACTTCCTATATACAAATCTTCAACTCCGGACCATGCTGGAACTCCTCATGTCATCCGGGATCTCATCCGGGACTCCGAACAACTTTCAGGTTACCGCATACTAATATCTCTACAACCCTAGCATCACCGAACCTTAAGTGTGTAGACCCTATGGGTTCGGGAGACACGTAGACATGACCGAGACGACTCTCTGGTCAATAACCAACAGCGGGATCTAGATACCCATGTTGGCTCCCACATGCTCCTCGATGATCTCATCGGATGAACAACAATGTCGAGGATTCAAGTAATCCCGTATTCAATTCCCTTTGTCAATCAGTACGTTACTTGCCCGAGATTCGCTCGTCATTATCCCAATACCTTGTTCAATATTGTTACCGGAAGTCACTCTACTCGTTGCGTAATGCATGATCCCGTGACCAACTACTTGGTCACATTGATCTCATTATGATGATGCATTACCGAGTGGGCCCAGAGATACCTCTCCGTCATACGGAGTGACAAATCCCAGTCTCGATTCGTGTCAACCCAACAGAGACTTTCGGAGATACCTATAGTGTACCTTTATAGTCACCCAGTTACTTTGCGACGTTTGGTACAACCAAAGCACTCCTACGGTATCCGGGAGTTACACAATCTCATGGTCTAAGAAACTGATACTTGGCATTAGAGAAGCTTTAGCAAACGAACTACACGATCTTGTGCTATGCTTAGGATTGGGTCTTGTCCATCACATCATTCTCCTAATGATGCGATCCCGTTATCAATGACATCCAATGTCCATAGTTAGGAAACCATGACTATCTGTTGATCAACGAGCTAGTCAACTAGAGGCTCACTAGGGACATGTTGTGGTCTATGTATTCACACATGTATCACTGTTTCCGGTTAATACAATTATAGCATGAACAATAGACAATTATCATGAACAAGGAAATATAATAATAATCATTTTATTATTGCCTCTAGGGCATATTTCCAACAGTCTCCCACTTGCACTAGAGTCAATAATCTAGTTACACTGTGATGAATCGAACACCCATAGAGTTCTGGTGTTGATCATGTTTTGCTTGCGGAAGAGGTTTAGTCAAAGGATCTGCGACATTCAGATACGTATGCACTTTGCAAATATCTATGTATCCATCTTGAACATTTTCACGAATGGAGTTGAAGCGACGCTTGATGTGCCTGGTCTTCTTGTGAAACCTGGGCTCCTTGGAAAGGGCAATAGCTCCAGTGTTGTCACAGAAGAGAGTGATCGGCCCGACGCATTGGGAATAACTCCTAGGTCGGTGATGAGCTCCTTCATCCATATTGCTTCATGCGCTGCCTCTGAGGCTGCCATGTACTCCACTTCACATGTAGATCCCGCCACGACGCTCTGCTTGCTGTTGCACCAGCTTACTGCCCCACCATTCAAAACATACACCTATCCGGTTTGTGACTTGGAGTCATCCAGATCTGTGTCGAAGCTAGCATCGGCGTAACCCTTTACGACGAGCTCTTCATCACCTCCATAAACGAGAAACATATCCTTAGTCCTTTTCAGGTACTTCAAGATATTCTTGACCGCTGTCCAGTGTTCCATGCCCGGATTACTTTGGTGTCTTGCAACCAAACTCACGGCAAGGTTTACATCAGCTCTGGTACACAGCATGGCATACATAATAGACCCTATGGCCGAGGCATAGGGGATGACACTCATCTTTTCTTTATCTTCTGCCATGGTCGGGGATTGAGCTGAGCTCACACCTTGCAACACAGGCCAGAACTGAAGGAAATATGCCCTAGAGGCAATAATATAGTTATTATTTATTTACTTACATCATGATAAATGTTTATTATTCATGCTAGAATTGTATTAACCGGAAACATGATACATGTGTGAATACATAGACAAATTGAGTGTCACTAGTATGCCTCTATTTGACTAGCTCATTAATCAAAGATGCTTATGTTTCCTAGCCATGGACAAAGAGTTGTCATTTGATTAATGCGATCACATCATTAGGAGAATGATGTGATTGACTTGACCCATTCCGTTAGCTTAGCACTTGATCGTTTAGTATGTTGCTGTTGCTTTCTTCATGACTTATACATGTTCCTATGACTATGAGATTATGCAACTCCCGTTTACCGGAGGAATACTTTGTGTGCTACCAAACATCACAACGTAACTGGGTGATTATAAAGGTGCTCTACAGGTGTCTCCAAAGGTACTTGTTGGGTTGTCGTATTTCGAGATTAGGATTTATCACTCTGATTGTCGGAGAGGTATCTCTGGGCCCTCTCGGTAATGCACATCACTTAAGCCTTGCAAGCATTGCAACTAATGAGTTAGTTGCGAGATGATGTATTACAAAACGAGTAAAGAGACTTGCCGGTAATGAGATTGAACTAGGTATTGGGATACCGACGATCGAATCTTGGGCAAGTAACATACCGATGATAAAGGGAACAACGTATGTTGTTATGCGGTCTGACCGATAAAGATCTCCGTAGAATATGTGGGAGCCAATATGAGCATCCAGGTTCCGCTATTGGTTATTGACCGGAGACGTGTCTCGGTCATGTCTACATAGTTCTCGAACCCGTAGGGTCCGCACGCTTAAGGTTTCAATTATAGTTATATTATGAGTTTATGAGTTTTGATGTACCGAAGGAGTTTGGAGTCCCGGATGAGATCGGGGACATGACGAGGAGTCTCGAAATGGTCGAGATGTAAAGATCGATATATTGGATGACTATATTCGGACTTCGGAAAGGTTCCGAGTGATTCGGGTATTTTTCAGAGTACCGGAGAGTTATGGGAATTCGCCGGGGAGTATATGGGCCTTATTGGGCCATACGGGAATAGAGGAGAGAGGCCGAAAGGAAGGAGGCGTGCAGCCCCCCTCTGGTCCGAATTGGACAGGGGTGCGGCCCCCTTTTACTTCCTCCTCTCCCCCTCTTTCCCCCCTTCTCCTACTCCAACAAGGAAGGAGGGAGGAGTAGGACTCCCCTTGGCGCGCCTCTCCTAGGCCGGCCGCCCCCTCCCCCCTTGCTCCTTTATATACGGGGGCAGGGGGGCACCTCTAGGCACAACAACAATTGATATGTTCGATCTCTTAGCTGTGTGCGGTGCCCTCCTCCACCATAGTCCATCTCGATAATATCGTAGCGGTGCTTAGGCGAAGCCCTGCGACGGTAGAACATCAAGATCGTCATCATGCCATCGTGCTGACGGAACTCTCCCTCGACACTCGGCAGGATCGGAGTTCGAGGGACGTCATTGAGCTGAACGTGTGCTAGAACTCGGAAGTGCCGTAGTTTCGGTGCTGGATCGGTCGGGCCATCAAGACGTACGACTACATCAACCGCGTTGTGCTAACGCTTCCGCTTTCGGTCTACGAGGGTACGTGGACACACTCTCCCCTCTCGTTGCTATACATCACCATGATCTTGCGTGTGCGTAGGAATTTTTTTGAAATTACTACGTTCCCCAACAGTGGCATCCGAGCCAGGTTTTATGCGTAGATGTCATATGCACGAGTAGAACACAAGTGAGTTGTGGGCAATATAAGTCATACTGCTTACCAGCATGTCATACTTTGGTTCGGTGGTATTGTTGGATGAAGCGGCCCGGACCGACATTACGCGTACGCTTACGCGAGACTGGTTCTACCGACGTGCTTTGCACACAGGTGGCTGGCGGGTGTCAGTTTCTCCAACTTTAGTTGAACCGAGTGTGGCTACGCCCGGTCCTTGCGAAGGTTAAAACAACACCAACTTGACAAACTATCGTTGTGGTTTTGATGCGTAGGTAAGAATGGTTCTTGCTAAGGCCGTAGCAGCCACGTAATACTTGCAACAACAAAGTAGAGGACGTCTAACTTGTTTTTGCAGGGCATGTTGTGATGTGATATGGTCAAGACGTGATGCTATATTTTATTGTATGAGATGATCATGTTTTGTAACCGAAGTTATCAGCAACTGGTAGGAGCCATATGGTTGTCGCTTTATTGTATGAAATGCAAACACCCTATAATTGCTTTACTTTATCACTAAGCGGTAGCGATAGTCGTAGAAGCAATAGATGGCGTGAACGACAACGATGCTACGATGGAGATCAAGGTGTCGCGCCGGTGACGATGGTGATCACGACGGTGCTTCGGAGATGGAGATCACAAGCACAAGATGATGATGGCCATATCATATCACTTATATTGATTGCATGTGATGTTTATCCTTTATGCATCTTATCTTGCTTTGATTGACGGTAGCATTTTAAGATGATCTCTCACTAAAAATTATCAAGAAGTGTTCTCCCTGAGTATGCACCGTTGCCAAAGTTCGTCGTGCGTAGACACCACGTGATGATCGGGTGTGATAAGCTCTACGTCCATCTACAATGGGTGCAAGCCAGTTTTGCACAAGCAGAATACTCAGGTTAAACTTGACGAGCCTAGGATATGCAGATATGGCCTCGGAACACTGAGACCAAAAGGTCGAGCGTGAATCATATAGTAGATATGATCAACATAGTGATGTTCACCATTGAAAACTACTCCATTTCACGTGATGATTGGTTATGGTTTAGTTGATTTGGATCACGTGATCACTTAGAGGATTATAGAGATGTCTTTCTAAGTGGGAGTTCGTAAGTAATATGATTAATTGAACTTAAATTTATCATGAACTTAGTCCTGCTAGTATTTTGCAAATTATGTTGTAGATTAATAGCTTGCGTTGTTGCTTTCATATGTTTATTTTGATATGTTCCTAGAGAAAACTATGTTGAAAGATGTTAGTAGCAATGATGCGGATTCGATCCGTGATCTGAGGATTATCCTCGTTGCTGCATAGAAAAATTATGTCCTTGATGCACCGCTAGGTGACAAACCTATTGCGGGAGCAGATGCAGACATTATGAACATTTGGCTATCTCAATGTGATGACTACTTGATAGTTTAGTGCACCATGCTTAATAGCTTAGAATCGGGACTTCAAAGACGTTTTGAACGTCATGGACCATATGAGATGTTCCAGGAGTTGAAGTTAATATTTCAAGCAAATACCCGAGTTGAGAGATATGAAGTCTCCAACAAGTTCTATAGCTAAAAAGATGGAGGAGAATTGCTCAACTAGTGAGTAAGTGCTTAGATTGTCTGAGTACTATGATCACTTGAATCAAGTGGGAGTTAATCTTCCAGATAAGATAGTGATTGGCAGAGTTCTCTAGTCACCATCACCAAGTTACTGGAACTTCGTGATGAACTATAATGCAAGGGAGAAAATGATTTCCGAGCTCTTCATGATGCTGAAATCAATGAAGGTAGAAATCAAGAAAAGAGCATCAAGTGTTGATGATTGACAAGATCACTAGTTTCAAGAAAAGGGCGAAAGGAAAAGAAAGGGAACTTCAAGCAAAATGGCAAGCAAGTTGTCACTCCCGTGAAGAAGCCCAAAGCTGGACCAAAGCCTGAAACTAAGTGCTTCTACTACAAAGGAAATGGTCACTGGAAATGGAAATGCCCTGAATATCTGGTGGATAAGAAGGATGGCAAATTGAACAAGGGTATATTTGATATACAAGTTATTGATGTGTACCTTACTAGTGTTTATAGTAGCCCCTGAGTATTTGATACTTGTTCGGTTTCTAAGATTAGTAACTCGAAACGGGAGTTGCAGAATAAACAGAAACTAGTTGAGGGTGAGGTGACGATGTGTGTTGGAAGTAGTTCCAAGTCGCACACTCCCTATACTTTCGGGATTAGTGTTGAACCTAAATAAGTGTTATTTGGTGTTTGCGTTGAGCATGAATGTGATTTGATCATGTTTATTGCAATACGGTTATTCATGTAAGTTAGAGAATAATTGTTGTTCTGTTTACATGAATAAAACCTTCTATGGTCATACACCCAATGAAAATGGTTTGTTCGGTCTCGATCGTGTGATACACATATTCATAATATTGAAGCTAAAAGATGTAAAGTTAATAATGATAGTGCAACTTATTTGTGGCACCGCCGTTTAGGTCATATTGGTGTAAAGCGCATGAAGAAACTCCATGCTGATGGGTTTCTGGAATCACTTGATTATGAATCACTTGATGCTTGCAAACCATGCCTCATGGGCAAGATGACTAAGACTCCGTTCTCCGAAACAATGGAGCGAGCAACAGATTTGTTGGAAATAATACACACTGATGTATGCGATCCAATGAGTATTGATGCTCGTGGCAAGTATCGTTATTTTCTGACCTTCATAGATGATTTGAGCAGATATGGGTATATCTACTTAGTGAAACACAAGTCTGAAACATTTGAAAAATTCAAAGAATTTCAGAGTGAAGTGGAGAATCATCGTAACAAGAAAATAAAGTTTCTACGATCTGATCATGGAGGAGAATATTTGAGTTACGAGTTTGGCCTTCATATAAAACAATGTGGAATAGTTTCACAGCTCACGCCACATGGAACACCACAACGTAATGGTGTGTCCGAACGTCATAACCGCACTTTATTGGATATGGTGCGATCTATGATGTATCTTACCGATTTACCACTATCGTTTTGGGGTTATGCATTAGAGACAGTTGCATTCACTTTAAATAGGGAACCATAAAAATCCGTTTGGGACGACGCCTTATGAACTGTGGTTTGGCAAGAAACCAAAGTTGTCGTTTCTTAAAGTTTGGGACTGCGATGTACCTTCTCCTGAATTGGAAAATAGTTCATTGCTCAAATCAGTTCCAGTGATTCCTACACCAATTAGTGAGAAAGCTAATGATGATGATCATGAAACTTCAGATCAAGTTATTACAGAACCTCGTAGGTCTTCCAGAGTACGGTCCGCACCAGAGTGGTACGGTAATCCTGTTCTGGAAGTCATGTTACTAGACCATGATGAACCTACGAACTATGAGGAAGCGATGATGAGCCCAGATTCCGCGAAATGGCTGGAGGCCATGAAATCTGAGATAGGATCCATGTATGAGAACAAAGTGTGGACTTTGGTGGACTGGCCCGATGATCGGCAATCCATAGAAAATAAATGGATCTTCAAGAGGAAGACGGGCATTGATAGTAGTGTTTGCTATCTACAAAGCTCGAATTGTCACAAAAGGTTTTTGACAAGTTCAAGGTGTTGAATACAATGAGATTTTCTCACTCGTATCGATGCTTAAAAGTCTGTCCGAATCATGTTAGCAAATTGCCGCATTTTATGAAATCTGGAAAATGGATAAATAAAACTGCATTCCTTAATGGATTTATTAAAGAAGAGTTGTATATGATACAACCATAAGGTTTTGTCAATCCTAAAGGTGCTAACAAAATATGCTTTGACTTGACCCATCTATGGACTGGTGCAAGCATCTCGGAGTTGGAATATACGCTTTGATAAGCTGATCAAAGCATATAGTTTTAATACAGACTTGCGGTGAAGCCTGTATTTACAAGAAAGTGAGTGGGAGCACTACAACATTTCTGATAAGTATATGCGAATGACAAATTGTTGATCGGAAATAATGTAGAATTATTCTGCAAAGCATAAAGGAGTGTTTGAAAGGAGTTTTTCAAATAAAGACCTCAGTGAAGCTGCTTACATATTGAGCATCAAGATCTATAGAGATAGATCAAGATGCATGATAAGTTTTTCAATGAATACGTACCTTGACAAGATTTTGTAGTAGTTCAAAATAGAACAGTCAAAGAAAGAGTTCTTGCCTGTGTTACAAGGTGCGAAATTGAGTAAGACTCAAAGCCCGACCACGGCAGAAGATAGAAAGAGAATGAAAGTCATTCCCTATGCCTCAGCCATAGGTTCTATAAAGTATGCCATGCTGTGTACCAGATCTGTTGCATACCCTACCACTAAGTATTGGTAAGGGAGTGCAATAGTGATCTAGGAGTAGATCAATGGACAATGGTCAAGAATATACTTAGTAAGGACTAAAGAGATGTTTCTCGATTATGGAGGTGATAAAAGAGTTCATCGCAAAGAGTTACATCGATGCAAGCTTTTACACCGATCCAGATGACTCTAAGTCTCAATCTGGATACATATTAAAAGTGGGAGCAATTAGATAGAGTAGCTCCATGCAGATCATTGTAGACATAGAATATTTGCAAAATACATACGGCTCTGAATGTGACAGACCCGTTGACTAAACTTCTCTCACAAGCAAAAACATGATCATACCTTGGTAATCTTTGGGTGTTAATCACATAGCAATGTGAACTAGATTATTGACTCTAGTAAACCCTTTTGGTGTTAATCACATGACGATGTGAACTATGGGTATTAATCACATACAGATGTGAATATTGGTGTTAAATCACATGGCGATGTGAACTAGATTATTGACTCTAGTGCAAGTAGGAGACTGAAGGAAATATGCCCTAGAGGCAATAATAAACTTATTATTTATTTCCTTACATCATGATAAATGTTTATTATTCATGCTAGAATTGTATTAACCGGAAACATGATACATGTGTGAATACATAGACAAACTGAGTGTCACTAGTATGCCTCTACTTGACTAGCTCATTAATCAAAGATGGTTATGTTTCCTAGCCATGGACAAAGAGTTGTCATTTAATTAATGGGATCACATCATTAGGAGAATGATGTGATTGACTTGACCCATTCCGTTAGCTTAGCACTTGATCGTTTAGTATGTTGCTGTTGCTTTCTTCATGACTTATACATGTTCCTATGACTATGAGATTATGCAACTCCCGTTTACCGGAGGAACACTTTGTGTGCTACCAAACGTCACAATGTATCTGGGTGATTATAAAGGTGCTCTACAGGTGTCTCCAAAGGTACTTGTTGGGTTGGCGTATTTCGAGATTAGGATTTGTCACTCCGATTGTCGGAGAGGTATCTCTAGGCCCTCTCGGTAATGCACATCACTTATGCCTTGCAAGCATTGCAACTAATGAGTTAGTTGCGAGATGATGTATTATGAAACGAGTAAAGAGACTTGCCGGTAACGACATTGAACTACGTATTGAGATACCGACGATCAAATCTCGGGCAAGTAACATACCGATGACAAAGGGAACAACCTATGTTGTTATGCGGTCTGACCGATAAAGATCTTCGTAGAATATGTGGGAGCCAATATGAGCATCCAGGTTCCGCTATTGGTTATTGACCGGAGACGTGTCTCGGTCATGTCTACATAGTTCTCGAACCCGTAGGGTTCGCACGCTTAAGGTTTCGATTACAGTTATATTATGAGTTTATGAGTATTGATGTACCTAAGGAGTTCGGAGTCCCGGATGAGATCGGGTACATGACGAGGAGTCTCGAAATGGTTGAGACGTAAAGATCGATATATTGGACGACTATATTCAGACTTCGGAAAGGTTCCGAGTGATTCGGGTATTTTTTGGAGTACCGGAGAGTTACGGGAATTCGCCGGGGAGTATATGGGCTTTATTGGGCCATACGGAAATAGAGGAGAGAGACCGAAAGGAAGGAGGCGCGCAGCCCCCTCTGGTCCGAATTGGACTAGGGGTGTGGCCCCCTTTTCCTTCCTCCTCTCCCCCTCTTTCCCCCCTTCTCCTACTCCAACAAGGAAGGAGGGAGTCCTACTCCCGGTGGGAGTAGGACTCCCCTTGGCGCGCCCCTCCTAGGTCGGCCGCCCCCTCCCCCCTTGCTCCTTTATATAGGGGGTGGGGGCACCTCTAGGCACAACAACAATTGATCTGTTTGATCTCTTAGCCGTGTGCGGTGCCCCCCTCCAGCATAGTCCACCTCAATAATATCGTAGTGGTGCTTAGGCGAAGCCCTGCGACAATAGAACATCAAGATCGTCACCATGCCGTCGTCCTGACGGAACTCTCCCTTGACACTCGGTAGGATCGGAGTTCGAGGGACGTCATCGAGCTGAACGTGTGCTAGAACTCGGAGGTGCCGTAGTTTCGGTGCTTGATCGGTCGGGCCGTGAAGACGTACGACTACATCAACCGCGTTGTGCTAACGCTTCCGCTTTCGGTCTACAAGGGTACGTGGACACACTCTCCCCTCCCGTTGCTATACATCACCATGATCTTGTGTGTGCGTAGGAATTTTTTTGAAATTACTACGTTCCCCAACAAGAACCCCTTCTTGGACTGGTCCATATTGAACTTCTTCAATATCTTGTCAAGGTATGTGCTTTGTGAAAGACCTATGAGGCGTCTTGATCTATCTCTATAGATCTTGATGCCTAATATATAAGCAGCTTCTCCAAGGTCCTTCATTGAAAAACACTTATTCAAGTAGGCCTTTATGCTGTCCAAAAGTTCTATATCATTTCCCATCAAAAGTATGTCATCCACATATAATATGAGAAATGCTACAGAGCTCCCACTCACTTTCTTGTAAACGCAGGCTTCTCCAAAAGTCTGCATAAACCCAAACGCTTTGATCATCTCATCAAAGCGAATGTTCCACTCCGAGATGCTTGCACCAGCCCATAAATGGATCGCTAGAGCTTGCATACCTTGTTAGCATTCTTAGGATCGACAAAACCTTCCGGCTGCATCATATACAGTTCTTCCTTAAGATAGCCGTTAAGGAATGCCGTTTTGACGTCCATTTGCCATATCTCATAATCATAGTATGCGGCAATTGCTAACATGATTCGGACGGACTTCAGCTTCGCTACGGGAGAGAAAGTCTCATCGTAGTCAACCGCTTGAACTTGCCGATAACCCTTATCGACAAGTCGAGCTTTATAGATGGTAACATTACCATCCGCGTCCGTCTTCTTCTTAAATATCCATTTATTTTCTATCGCTCGCCGATCATCCGGCAAGTCTGTCAAAGTCCAAACTTTTTTTTCATACATGGATCCTATCTCAGATTTCATGGTTTCAAGCCATTTATTGGAATCTGGGCCCGCCATCGCTTCTTCATAGTTCGAAGGTTCACCGTTGTCTAACAACATGATTTCCAGGACAGGGTTGCCATACCACTCTGGTGTGGAACGTGTCCTTGTGGACCTACAAAGTTCAGTAGTAACTTGATCCGAAGTACCTTGATCATCATCATTAATTTCCTCTCTAGTTAGTGCAGGCACCATAGGAACATCTTCCTGAGCTGCGCTACTTACCGGTTCAAGAGGTAGTACTTCATCAAGTTCCACTTTCCTCCCACTTACTTCTTTCGAGAGAAACTCTTTCTCTAGAAAGGACCCGTTCTTGGCAACAAAGATCTTGCCTTCGGATCTGAGGTAGAAGGTATACCCAATGGTTTCCTTAGGGTATCCTATGAAGAAGCATTTTTCTGACTTGGGTTCGAGCTTTTCAGGTTGAAGTTTCTTGACATAAGCATCGCATCCCCAAACTTTTAGAAACGACAGCTTAGATTTCTTTCCAAACCATAATTCATACAGTGTCGTCTCAACGGATTTAGACGGTGCCCTATTTAAAGTGAATGTAGCTGTCTCTAAAGCGTATCCCCAAAATGATAGTGGTAAGTCGGTAAGAGACATCATAGACCGCACCATATCCAATAGAGTGCGATTACGACATTCGGACACACCGTTACGCGGAGGTGTTCTAGGCGGCGTGAATTGTGAAACAATTCCACATTTCCTTAAGTGCGTACCAAACTCGTGACTTAAGTATTCTCCCCCATGATCTGATCGTAAGAACTATATTTTTCTGTCACGTTGATTTTCTACCTCATTCTGAAATTCCTTGAACTTTTCAAAGGTCTCAGACTTGTGTTTCATTAAGTAGACATACCCGTATCTACTCAAGTCATTAGTGAGGGTGAGAACATAACGATAGCCACTGCGAGCCTCAACGCTCATTGGACCGCACACATCAGTATGTATAATTTCCAATAAGTTGGTTGCTCGCTCCATTGTTCCGTAGAACGGAGTCTTGGTCATTTTGCCCATGAGGCATGGTTCGCACGTGTGAAATGATTCGAAATCAAGAGACTCCAAAAGTCCATCAGTATGGAGCTTCTTTATGCGTTTGACACCAATGTGACCAAGGCGGCAGTGCCACAGATACGTGGGACTATCGTTATCAATCTTACATCTTTTGGTATTCACACTATGAATATGTGTGTAACATCACGTTCAAGATTCATTAAGAATAAACCATTGACCAGCGGGGCATGACCATAGAACATATCTCTCATATAAATAGAACAACCATAATTCTCGGATTTAAATGAGTAGCCATCTCGTATTAAACGAGATCCAGATACAATGTTCATGCTCAAAGCTGGCACTAAATAACAATTATTGAGGTTTAAAACTAATCCCGTAGGTAAATGTAGAGGTAGCGTGCCGACGGCGATCACATCGACCTCGGAACCATTCCCGATGTGCATCGTCACCTCGTCCTTCACCAGTCTCCTCTTATTCCGCAGCTCCTGTTTTGAGTTACAAATATGAGCAACTGCACCAGTATCAAATACCCAGGAGATACTATGAGTACTGGTAAGGTGCACATCAATAACATGTATATCATATATACCTTTGGTGTTGCCGGCCTTCTTATCCGCTAAGTACTTGGGACAGTTCTGCTTCCGGTGACCGTTCCCCTTGCAATAAAAGCACTCAGTCTCAGGATTGGGTCTGTGCTTTGGCTTCTTCCCAGCAACTGGTTTACCGGGTGCGGCAACTCCCTTGCCGTCCTTCTTGAAGTTCTTCTTACCCTTGCCTTTCTTGAAACTAGTGGTTTTATTGACCATCAACACTTGATGTTCCTTTTTGATATCTACCTCTGCTGATTTCAGCATTGAAAATACCTCAGGAATAGTTTTCACCATCCCCTGCATATTGTAGTTCATCACAAAGCTCTTGTAGCTAGGTGGGAGCGCTTGAAGGATTCTGTCAATGACCGCCTCATCCGGGAGGTTAATGTCCAGCTGGGACAAGCAGTTGTGCAACCCAGACAATTTGAGTATGTGCTCACTGACAGAAACATTTTCCTCCATCTTACAATTGTAGAACTTGTCAGAGACTTCATATCTCTCGACCCGGGCATGAGCTTGGAAAACCATTTTCATCTCTTGGAACATCTCATATGCTCCGTGTTACTCAAAATGCTTTTGGAGCCCCAGTTCTAAGCTGGAAAGCATGCTGCACTGAACGAGGGAGTAATCATCAACACGCGACTGCCAAGCGTTCATGACGTCTTGGTTCGCTGGGCGGGTGCTTCACCTAGCGGTGCTTCTAGGACATATGCTTTCTTGGCAGCTATGAGGATGATCCTCAGGTTCCGGACCCAGTCCGTATAGTTGCTGCCATCATCTTTCAGCTTGGTTTTCTTTAGGAACGCGTTGAAGTTGAGGTTGACATGAGCGTGGGCCATTTGATCTACAAGGCATTTTGCAAAGGTTTTAGACTAAGTTCATGATAATTAAGTTCATCTAATCAAATTATTTAATGAACACCCACTCAGATAGACATCCCTCTAGTAATCTAAGTGATACATGATCCGAGTCAACTAGACCGTGTCCGATCATCACGTGAGACGGACTAGTCATCATCGGTGAACATCTCCATGTTGATCGTATCTTCTATACGACTCATGTTCGACCTTTCGGTCTCTTGTGTTCTGAGGCCATGTCTGTACATGCTAGGCTGGTCAAGTCAACCTAAGTGTTTTGCATGTGTAAATCTGGCTTACACCCGTTGTATGTGAATGTTAGGGTCTATCACACCCGATCATCACGTGGTGCTTCGAAACAACGAACTTTCGCAACGGCGCACAGTTAGGGGGAACACTTTCTTGAAATTGTTATGAGGGATCATCTTATTTACTACCGTCGTTCTAAGCAAATAAGATGCAAAAACATGATAAACATCACATGCAATCAAATAGTGACATGATATGGCCAATATCATTTTGCTCCTTTGATCTCCATCTTTGGGGTGCCATGATCATCATCGTCACTGGCATGACACCATGATCTCCATCATCATGATCTCCATCATCGTGTCTCAATGATGTTGTTCGCCAACTATTACTTCTACTACTATGGCTAACGGTTTAGCAAAGAAGTAACGTAATTACATGGCGTTATTCAGTGACACGCAGGTCATACAATAAATAAACACAACTCCTATGGCTCCTGCCGGTTGTCATACTCATTGACATGCAAGTCGTGATTCCTATTACAAGAACATGATCAATCTCATACATCACATATATTTCATTCATCACATCCTTTCGGCCATATCACATCACAAGGCATATGCTGTAAAAACAAGTTAGACGTCCTCTAATTGTTGTTGCAAGTTTTTACGTGGCTGCTATAGGGTTCTAGCAAGAACGATTCTTACCTATGCCAAAACCACAACATGATATGCCAATTTCTATTTACCCTTCATAAGGACCCTTTTCATCGAATCCGATCCGACTAAAGTGGGAGAGACAGACACCCACTAGCCACCTTATGCAACTAGTGCATGTCAGTCGGTGGAACCTATCTCACGTAAGCGTACGTGTAAGGTCGGTCCGGGCCGCTTAATCCCACGATGCCGCCGAAACATGATAAGACTAGTAGTGGCAAGTAAATTGACAAAATCTACGCCCACAACAAAATTGTGTTCTACTCGTGCATAGAAACTACACATAGACCTAGCTCATGATGCCACCGTTGGAGATCGTTGCAGAAAATAAAAAAATTCTACATCACCAAGATCAATCTATGGAGTCATCTAGCAACGAGAGAGAGGAGTGCATCTACATACCCTTGTAGATCGCGAGCGGAAGCGTTCAATAGAACGGGGTTGATGGAGTCGTACTCGTCGTGATCCAAATCACCGATGATCCTAGCGCCGAACGGACGACACCTCCGCGTTCAACACACGTACGGTTGGGAGAGACGTCTCCTCCTTCTTGATCTAGCAATGGGGAAGGAGAGGTTGATGGAGATCCAGCAGCACAACGGCGTGGTGGTGGAAGTAGCGGGGATCTCGGCAGGGCTTCGCCAAGCTCAGTGAGAGGGAGAGGTGTTACAGGGGGAGAGGGAGGCGCTAGGGGCTTCGGGTGCGCAGCCCTCCCTCCCTCCTCTTTATATAGGGGCCCTGGGGAGGGGAGGCTCCGGCCCCTTAGAGATCCAATCTCAAGGGGGGGGGCAAAGGGGGGGACTTGCCCCCCAAGTCAGGTGGGGCGCCCCCCCACCCCGAGGGTTTCCAACCCTAGGCGCAGGGGAAGGCCCAAGGGGGGCGCACCAGCCCACCAGGGGCCGGTTCCCTTTCCACTTCAGCCCATGGGGCCCTCTGGGATATCTGGCCCCACCCGATGGACCCCTGGGACCCTTCCGGTGGTCCCGGTACAATACCGGTGACCCCCGAAACTTTCCCGGTGGCCGAAACTGGACTTCCTATACACAAATCTTCACCTCCGGACCATTCCGGAACTCCTCGTGACGTCCGGGATCTCATCTGGTACTCCAAAAAAACTTTCGGGTTACCGCATACTAATATCTCTACAACCCTAGAGTCACCGAACCTTAAGTGTGTAGACCCTACGGGTTCGGGAGACACGTAGACATGACCGAGACGACTCTCCAGTCAATAACCAACAGCGGGATCTGGATACCCATGTTGGCTCCCACATGGTCCTCGATGATCTCATTGGGTGAACCACGATGTCGAGTATTCAAGTAATCCCGTATTCAATTCCCTTTGTCAATCGGTACGTTACTTGCCCGAGATTCGATCGTCGGTATCCCAATACCTCGTTCAATCTCGTTACTGGCAAGTCACTTTACTCGTTGCGTAATGCATGATCCCGTGACCAAATACTTGGTCACATTGAGGTCATTATGATGATGCATTACCGAGTGGGCCCAAAGATACCTCTCCGTCATACGGAGTGACAAATCCTAGTCTCGATTCGTGTCAACCCAATAGAGACTTTCGGAGATACATGTAGTGTACCTTTATAGTCACCCAGTTACGTTGTGACGTTTGGTACACCCAAAGCACTTGTACTGTATCCGGGAGTTACACAATCTCATGGTCTAAGAAACTGATACTTGACATTATAAAAGCTTTAGCAAACGAACTACACGATCTTGTGCTATGCTTAGGATTGGGTCTTGTCCATCACATCATTCTCCTAATGTTGCGATCCGTTATCAATGACATCCAATGTCCATAGTCAGGAAACCATGACTATTTGCTGATCAACGAGCTAGTCAACTAGAGGCTCACTAGGGACATGTTGTGGTCTATGTATTCACACATGTATCACTGTTTCCGGTTAATACAATTATAGCATGAACAATAGACAATTATCATGAACAAGGAAATATAATAATAATCATTTTATTATTGCCTCTAGGGCATATTTCCAACAGTTTTAGCATATGTTCCTGTTTAAGGAACACTTCATCTATTTCCCGTCTTTCCTTCATAAACATTTCGTTTTCATGGTCTAGCAAATATTGTTCTAACGGATCAGTAGGAGGTACGACAATGGAAGAAAGACCAATAATCTCATCCTTACTAGGTGATTCTATATCACGAGGTTGTCTAAGAAACTTAGCAAAATTAAACTCATGAGACATACCCTCTGAGCCAATTGTAACAGTATCCTTTTCACAAGCAATCCTAGCCTTAACCGTGTTCAAGAAGGGTCTACCGAAAATAATGGGACAAAAATCATCTTGTGGGGAACCAAGAACAAGAAAATCAGCAGGGTATTTAACCTTCCCACACAAGACTTCAATATCTCTAACTATCCCAACTGGTTTAATGGTATCCCTATTAGCAAGCTTAATAGTAACATCAATGTCTTCTAATTCAATGGGTGCAATGTCGTGCATAATTTCTTTATAAATATCATAAGGTATCGCACTAGCACTAGCACCCATATCACATAAGCCATGATAACAATGATCTCCTATTTTAACAGAAATAACAGGCATGCCTATGACAGGTCTACGTGTCTTAGTATCAGGTCTAGCAATATTAGCAGTCTCACCCAAGAAAGAAATAACATGCCCATCTAAGTCCTCATCCAAGAGATCTTTAACCATAACAATACTAGGTTCAACATTAATTTGCTCAGGAGGTGTATAAGTCCTAGTATTACTCTTACAAACAACAGTCGAAGCTTTAGCATGATCCTTTATCCTAACAGGAAAAGGAAGTTTTTCAACATAAGCAGTAGGAACAATAGGATCACTATAGGTAATAGTCTTTTCTTCGACTATAATAGGTGAAACTACTTTCACTTCAATAGGAGGATTATATTTAAACCACTTCTCTTTAGGGAGATCAACGTGAGTAGCAAAAGATTCACAAAAAGTAGCTACTATCTCAGAGTCAAGTCCATACTTAGCGCTAAATCCACGAAAAGCATCGGTATCCATAAAAGATTTAACACAATCGAACTTAGGTGTCATACCTGACTCCTTACCATCATCGGAACCCCAATCTTCAGAGTTGCATTTAATTCTTTCCAATAAGTCCCATTTGAAATCAATAGTCTTCAGCATATAATAACCAGCGTAGGAAGCACTGCTAGGGAAAAGGCTAGCAGCAGCGCAGGTTTTAGGTGTACCAGTAGCGCGGGCAGGCACACTACTAATAAGGCGCTACAGCTATTGCTTAGCAGTAGCGCGGGCCCGCACGCGCTACTGCTAGGACAAATAGCTGCAGTAATTGTTCAAGCCCACGCTACTGCTAATGTAACTACTGGCAGCGTGTTTTCCGTCCATTGCTACTAGTATTCTTTTTTATTTTTTTTATTTTTAGTGTATTTATGCGCCATCGTACAAATATTGGTACAATACCAGTTATGAGGCTTACATCATTATGTCCATAACAGTGTGTCAAATGAAGGTGGATTAGGTTCAAGTGGAGGCAATATGTGGTGCATGTCAAAAGTATACTACTAATCCAAACTTGATCTAGTTTGGACTAGTAGTACTTTCGATGTGCACCACATGTTGCCTCCACTTGAATCTAATCCGCCAGCACAAGCTATTTAATCATCATCATAGTCATTACCACCAATAGTATTTATTTAATCACCACTAACACTAGCTAATAATAATCATCATAGTCATTACCACCAACACTAGCTATTTTATCATCATAGTAATAGTGTAGCACATCATCATCCTCAAACTCATTTCTAGCTAGCTAATCACTCCTGCTGCTCTCTCTTAGGTAAAATAACATAAAACATGTATAGCTCTCCTCCTTGATCTAGTTGGAGCATGCAGATGAACCTGTCTCCTAATCGTGGGCAGCGCATCTGTTTGCTGCCCCCCTAGTACTTCTCTGCGCTCCCCCATCACATATTTGGACCAGTCTTGCACTATTAAGCATCCGTCGCTAATTTTGAATGCACTAAAGTAATCTGTAGGATATCTTGGCCGTAAGCTGATAATACTCATGGTACCTTTAGTCTCGATCCCATAAGGCACAACATTCATCGGGAGTCCCTGTTGAAGAACATCGTATGGTAACATACTTAGCAATGAAGTTTAGCTTCAAAAATAATGTATGGAAAAGATGCACTGAGGACAAATAGTAAGAATCTTACCATCCTTCCTAAATAGATGTGACTGTAGTTCATTACGAACAATATTGTTCGCACATTTTCAGTACTAACATTTCTAAATGCAGGAAGAAAATTTGTCTTGACAGTATCAAGATCCTCAAGCCATGAAACATAATGACTGAGCTCCTCGCAGTTGAGTTCAGCCCCAGGACAGTATACGGTCATGTCTACCAAGCGCAAGACATGTTTGCTTGCATCGAAATAAGCTGATAATACAAATTAGTTGTCAACTATTTTTGAATAAACAATATCAAACACATAAATATGGTTGAGAAACTTACATAATGGTATAACTGGAGGCATCTGCACATCGACCCAGATGTCGGTATTACCTTCAATATCATCTTCCGGACGAATATCAAAGGTGATAACCATATCAGGCTCAAATGCATAAGTCTTGCATAGTGCTCGCCATGTTTTGCATCCAAAATAGGTGTAGTCGTCTGAATTGTATAATTTTGCATGGAAAATATAACCATGCTCGGTCTTCAAGTAAACTTTCTTTTCCTCCCTAGTATGACTGAAACCTATCTTATCCAATACAAAAAGTCTTGCATGGCAGGGGATATGCTAGTAGAATAGTAAAAAAAATATAAGTTGAAGCAAATGAAGCAGATGTCATGCTTAATTACGAAAAAAGACTTGTCGTTGTGACTTACGGTATCCACTTCGAAGTTCTCGTCCAGCTTGATGCCGAAGCGCCTATCATCATCTAGGAAGATTCCGTCACACAGGCCGCGCTCGTCTTCGCAATATTTGCAAATACCGAAATCCTTTTCGTCGTCAGACATTTCCTATGTTCATAGTTAAAACATTAATTGAAAATCAATCGAAGACAACTACCAGGATACTCAACACACAAATCCGGGGCACTCGATATTTCCTACATATTCTGGCACAAGTCATGCCAAAATTCACGGAAAAATCCGGCATGACCTTTGCTAAAATAGGACATATCGAGCGCCTGAAATTTGCCGGAACGGAAATGAATCAACACTCCGGCAAAACATAGGCCACTCGGAGGTGTAACCTGTAAACATGACCGACCACTTGGATATTGAGAAACACAACATATACATTTCAAAATATCTTATAGGACTCAAATTAGCATGCATTCAATAAGCAAAAGTAAATCATCTGATGCGTCTGTACATCGTCGAATATTATCACTAATACATCACGAATAGTGTCATACATATAACATCACTAATACAACTAAAACCCTAGCACACGACGGGTATCGGCGCGGCGGTGGACACCCACAGAGAAGGAACCATCACGGGATCATAGCTCCAGTGAGATCCCTGGAGAACCTGCCAGGTATTGGAGAACGACCTGTGCTCCAACGCAAACAAGTAGCGACGGACGTGCGCGTTCCTCGAGTTCTACCAGCTCCAGCCGCACCACCTCACCCCCAACATGGTGGTGCTGCTGTCGGCCTTCATGTCTCTGTGCGAGGGCTTCCTCGGTGTCCTCCCCACGAGCTCTGGGGGAGTTCTTCCAATCAAAGCTCAGCACGGCCGTCGCCGGTGTGCCGACTCAGTGTGGCGCCTTCATCGCCATAAGGCGGTCCATCGCCGACAACCCCTTTCCCGCCATCGCGCTGATCCAGTCGGTGAAGCTCTGGCAACGGTCTTACTTTTACGTAAAGAACGTTGCCCTGAATGGCGACTACTTCAACTTGCCGGCTTATGTAGCCGGCCCGCCGGCTGGGAGGCCGGCCACATGGTCCTACCGGGCCAGATCGCTGACGCCGGCTGGATACCTCTCCGTCATACGGAGTGACAAATCCTAGTCTCGATTCGTGTCAACCCAACAAAGACTTTCGGAGATACATGTAGTGTACCTTTATAGTCACCCAGTTACATTGTGACGTTTGGTACACCCAAAGCACTCGTACGGTATCCAGGAGTTACACAATCTCATGGTCTAAGAAACTGATACTTGACATTATAAAAGCTTTAGCAAACGAACTACACGATCTTGTGCTATGCATAGGATTGGGTCTTGTCCATCACATCATTCTCCTAATGTTGCGATCCCGTTATCAATGACATCGAATGTCCATAGTCAGGAAACCATGACTATTTGCTGATCAACGAGCTAGTCAACTAGAGGCTCACTAGGGAAATGTTGTGGTCTATGTATTCACACATGTATCACTGTTTCCGGTTAATACAATTATAGCATGAACAATAGACAATTATCATGAACAAGGAAATATAATAATAATCATTTTATTATTGCCTCAAGGGCATATTTCCAACAGTTTTAGCATAGGTTCCTGTTTAAGGAACACTTCATCTATTTCCCGTCTTTCCTTCATAAACATTTCATTTTCATGGTCTAGCAAATATTGTTCTAACGGATCAGTAGGAGGTACGACAATGGAAGCAAGACCAATAATCTCATCCTTACTAGGTGATTCTATATCACGAGGTTGTCTAAGAAACTTAGCAAAATTAAACTCATGAGACATACCCTCTGAGCCAATTGTAACAGTATCCTTTTCACAAGCAATCCTAGGCTTAACCATGTTCAAGAAGGGTCTACCGAAAATAATGGGACAAAAATCATCTTGTGGGGAACCAAGAACAAGAAAATCAGCAGGGTATTTAACCTTCCCACACAAGACTTCAATATCTCTAACTATCCCAACTAGTTTAATGGTATCCCTATTAGCAAGCTTAATAGTAACATCAATGTCTTCTAATTCAATGGGTGCAATGTCGTGCATAATTTCTTTATAAATATCATAAGGTATCGCACTAGCACTAGCACCCATATCACATAAGCCATGATAACAATGATCTCCTATTTTAACAGAAATAACAGGCATGCCTACGACAGGTCTACATGTCTTAGTATCAGGTCTAGCAATATTAGCAGTCTCACCCAAGAAAGAAATAACATGCCCATCTAAGTCCTCATCCAAGAGATCATTAACCATGACAATACTAGGTTCAACATTAATTTTCTCAGGAGGTGTATAAGTCCTAGTATTACTCTTACAAACAATAGTTGAAGCTTTAGCATGATCCTTTATCCTAATAGGAAAAGGAAGTTTTTCAACATAAGCAGTAGGAACAATAGGATCACTATAGGTAATAGTCTTTTCTTCGACTATAATATGTGAAACTACTTTCACTTCAAGAGGAGGATTATATTTAAACCACTTCTCTTTAGGGAGATCAACGTGAGTAGCAAAAGATTCACAAAAAGTAGCTACTATCTCAGAGTCAAGTCCATACTTAGCGCTAAATCCACGAAAAGCATCGGTATCCATAAAAGATTTAACACAATCGAACTTAGGTGTCATACCTGACTCCTTACCATCGTCGGAACCCCAATCTTCGGAGTTGCATTTAATTCTTTCCAATAAGTCCCATTTGAAATCAATAGTCTTCAGCATATAATAACCAGCATAGGAAGCACTGCTAGGGAAAAGGCTAGCAGCAGCGCAGGTTTTAGGTGTATCAGTAGCGCGGGCAGGCACGCTACTAATAAGGCGCTACAGCTATTGCTTAGCAGTAGCGCGGGCCCGCACGCGCTACTGCTAGAACAAATAGCTGCAGTAATTGTTCAAGCCCACGCTACTGCTAATGTAACTACTGGCAGCGTGTTTTCCGTCCATCGCTACTAGTATTCTTTTTATTTTTTTTATTTTTAGTGTATTTATGCGCCATCGTACAAATATTGGTACAATACCAGTTATGAGGTTTACATCATTATGTTCATAACAGTGTGTCAGATGAAGGTGGATTAGGTTCAAGTGGAGGCAATATGTGGTGCATGTCAAAAGTATACTACTAATCCAAACTTGATCTAGTTTGGACTAGTAGTACTTTCGATGTGCATCACATGTTGCCTCCACTTGAATCTAATCCGCCAGCACAAGCTATTTAATCATCATCATAGTCATTACCACCAACAGTATTTATTTAATCACCACTAACACTAGCTAATAATAATCATCATACTCATTACCACCAACACTAGCTATTTTATCATCATAGTAATAGTGTAGCACATCATCATCCTCAAACTCATTTCTAGCTAGCTAATCACTCCTGCTGCTCTCTCTTAGGTAAAATAACATAAAACATGTATAGCTCTCCTCCTTGATCAAGTTGGAGCATGCAGATGAACCTGTCTCCTAATCGTGGGTAGCGCATCTGTTTGCTGCCCCCTAGTACTTCTCTGCGCTCCCCCATCACATATTTGGTCCAGTCTTGCACTATTAAGCATCCGTCGCTAATCTTGAATGCACTAAAGTAATCTGTAGGATATCTTGGCCGTAAGCTGATAATACTCATGGTACCTTTAGTCTCGATCCCATAAGGCACAACATTCATCGGGAGTCCCTGTTGAAGAACATCGTATGGTAACATACTTAGCAATGAAGTTTAGCTTCAAAAATAATGTATGGAAAAGATGCACTGAGGATAAATAGTAAGAATCTTACCATCCTTCCTAAATAGATGTGACCGTAGTTCATTACGAACACTATTGGTCGCACATTTTCAGTACTAACATTTCTAAATGCAGGAAGAAAATTTGTCTTGACAGTATCAAGATCCTCAAGCCATGAAACATAATGACTGAGCTCCTCGCAGTTGAGTTCAGCCCCAGGACAGTATACGGTCCTGTCTACCAAGCGCTGGACATGTTTGCTTGCACCGAAATAAGCTGACAATACAAATTAGTTGTCAACTATTTTTGAATAAACAATATCAAAGACATAAATATGGTTGAGAAACTTACATAATGGTATAACTGGAGGCGTCTGCACATCGACCCAGATGTCGGTATTACCTTCAATATCATCTTCCGGACGAATATCAAAGGTGATAACCATATCAGGCTCAAATGCATAAGTCTTGCATATTGCTCGCCATGTTTTGCATCCAAAATAGGTGTAGTCGTCTGAATTGTATAATTTTGCATGGAAAATATAACCATGCTCGGTCTTCAACTAAACTTTCTTTTCCTCCCTAGTATGACTGAAACCTATCTTATACAATACAAAAACTCTTGCATCGCAGGGGATATGCTAGTAGAATAGTAAAAAAAATATAAGTTGAAGCAAATGAAGCAGATGTCATGCTTAATTACGAAAAAGACTTGTCATTGTGACTTACTGTATCCACTTCGAAGTTCTTGTCCAGCTTGATGCCGAAGCGCCTATCATCATCTAGGAAGATTCCGTCGCACAGGCCGCGCTCGTCTTCGCAGTATTTGCAAATACCGAAATCCTTTTCGTCGTCAGACATTTCCTATGTTCATAGTTAAAACATTAATTAAAAATCGATCGAAGACAACTACCAGGATACTCAACACACAAATCCGGGGCACTCGATATTTCCTACATATTCTGGCACAAGTCATGCCAAAATTCACGGAAAAATCCGGCATGACCTTTGCTAAAATAGGACATATCGAGCGCCTGAAATTTGCCGGAACGGAAATGAATCAACACTGCGGCAAAACATAGGCCACTCGGAGGTGTAACCTGCAAACATGACCGGCCACTTGGATATTGAGCAACACAAGATATACATTTCAAAATATCTTATAGGACTCAAATTAGCATGCATTCAATAAGCAAAAGTAAATCATCTCATGCGTCCGTACATCGTTAAATATTATCACTAATACATCACGAATAATGTCATACATATAACATCACTAATACAACTAAAACCCTAGGACACGACGGGTATCGGCGCGGCGGTGTACACCCATAGAGAAGGAACCATCACGTGATCATAGCTCCAGTGAGATCCCTGGAGAACCTGCCAGGTATTGGAGAACGACCTGTGCTCCAACGCAAACAAGTAGCGACGGACGTGCGTGTCCTCCTTACTGACACGGTGATGCACCACCTTTGCGGAGTCCTCGAGCCTCTGGACCATCACTGGCCCACACGACCGCCACCAAAGAAGGTTCGGGTCAACGACAGGCTGGCTCCTCACCAACCTGCGCCCCCGGTAGGTAGCGCCTCCCAGTACCACCCCGGCGGTGCCCAGTCCCGTACATGGCTGATCTGGTCAAGCAGGTGTCGTCCTCCGCCGACTCGACGACGAGGATGCGGGATAGGCATCATCCACGTCGAGGCGGGAAAAATTGCTTTAACTAAAAAATAGGAACAAGTTCTTACTAACTAGTTCTATTAATTCAACTAGTTCTTACTAAAAATAAACTTACTATAAGTAAAAATATTCTAGTACCTAATTAGTACCTAGTTCTTACTAACTACTCTCTCCGTTCCGATTTACTCGTCGTGGTTTTAGTTCAAATTTGAACTAAAACCATGACGAGTAAATCGGAACGGAGAGAGTAGTTAGTACCTAGGAACTACTTCCCTAATTACCATATAAGTATCCATTTTTAACTAGGGTTCATACTACCTAATTAAATAGGGTTACTACTAATTGTAATTAACTAACTAGCACTAAAAATAGCCTATGGTTCATACTAACTAGCACTAAATAGCTAGGGTTCATACTAAATAAACAAGAGGGATCGGAAGGGGAGAGTGCTTACAAAGGGCAGGGAGAGAGATGGGGTCCGGGGAGACGGCGGCACCTAGGCACGGCGAGGCGGGGTCAGGGGAGACGGCAGCGAGGCGGGGTCGGGGGAGACGGCGGCAAGGCAGGGTCGGGGGAGACAGCGGCGAGGCGGGTCGAGGAGACGGCGGCGAGGCGGGGTCGGGGGAGACGGCGGCGAGGTGGTGTCGGGGGAGACGGCGGCGAGGCGGGGTCGGGGGAGACGGCGACGAGGCAGGGTCGGGGGAGATGGCAGCAAGACGGCGGCGAGGCGGAGGCGACGAGGGGGAGAAGAGAGAGTGGGGAATTGGGGCAGGAGGCAGATCAGGAGAGGGAATTAGGCCGCGCGGGGGGTTAGGTGAAAATAGCTATAACAGTAGCGTGGGGTCTCAAAACGCGCTGCTGCTAAAATCCATAGTAGTAGTGCTGTTTCTAGAAGGGCGGTACTACTATACCTAGCACGTCGGGAACGGTGTGGCAATTATAGTAGTAGCGCGTTCTGCCCCTGCCGCGCTACTGCTAAGCGTGTAACAGTAGCGCCGTTTATCAGACGCGCTACTGCTAAGTAGCAGTAGCTCCTCATTTTAACAAATGCTACTGGTAAGATTCTGTGTATAAGGTTTTCCCTAGTAGTGAAGTATCGAGCAGGTTGCGATTATCAAGAGAAAGCCGAGCATAAAAATTCTGAATAATCATTTCCCGAGAGAGCTCATGATTGGGGCATGAATATAATATTGACTTAAGCCTCCCCCAAGCTTGAGCGATGCTTTCTCCTTCACGAGGCCAGAAATTATATATGTAATTACGATCACGATGAACAAGATGCATAGGATAGAACTTCTGGTGAAATTCCAACTTCAATCGCTTATAATTCCAAGATCTCGTATCACACATAGCCTATACCATGTCAATGCATCTCCCTTCAAAGATAAAGGGAAGACCCTCCTTTTGACAACATCATCGGGAATACCTGCAAGCTTAAATAATCCACAAACTTCATCCACAAAGATAAGGTATAAATCGGGATACAATGTTCCATCTCCTGCAAATGGATTAGCTAGCAGTTTCTCTATCATACCCGAAGGAATCTCAAAATAAATATTGTCATAAAGTTTAGTAGGTTGAGGATCAACTCTTTTCTCTTCTGGTTGGGGTGAAGATACCCCAAACAAGCCCCTCAACGGATTAGTTTCCATAGTGACAAGTAACAGAAAATTTCAGCACACTATATAAATGTTTCCTTACCAAGTTCCACTCACCAAAAGCGCTACACTCCCCGGCAATGGCGCCAGAAAAGAGTCTTGATGACCCACAAGTGTAGGGGATCTATCGTAGTCTTTTCGATAAGTAAGAGTGTCGAACCCAACGAGGAGCAGAGGGAAATGAAAAGCCGTTTTCAGTAAGGTTTTCTCTGCAAGCACTGAAATTGTAGGTAATAGATAAATTTGTGATAAGATAAATTGTAATGAGTAACAAGCAATGAAAGTAAATAAAGTGCAGCAAGGTGGCCCAATCCTTTATGTAGCAAAGGATAAGCCTGGACAATTTCTTATAATGAGGAAGGAGCTCCCAAGGACACATGGGAATTATCGTCAAGCTAGTTTTCATCACGCTCATATGATTCGCGTTCGGTACTTTGATAATTTGATATGTGGGTAGACCAGTGCTTGGTTACTACCCTTACTTGGACAAGCGTCCCACTTATGATTAACCCCTATTGCAAGCATCCGCAACTACAAAAGAAGTATTAAGGTAAACCTAACCACAACATTAAACATATGGATCCAAATCAGCGCCTAATGAAGCAACACATAAACTAGGGTTTAAGCTTCTGTCACTCTACCAACCCATCATCTACTTATTACTTCCCAATGCCTTCCTCTAGGACCAAATAATGGTGAAGTGTCATGTAGTCGACGTTCACATAACACCACTAGAGGAAAAGACAACATAAATCTCATCAAAATATCGAACGAATACCAAATTCACATAACTACTAATAGCAAGACTTCACCCATGTCCTCAGGAACAAACGTAACTACTCACAAAGCATATTCATGTTCATAATCAAAGGAGTAATAATATGCATTATGGATCTGAACATATGATCTTCCACCAAGTAAACCAATTAGCATAAACTACAAGGAGTAATCAACACTACTAGCAACCCACATGTACCAATTTGTGGTTTTGATACAAGATTGGATACAAGAGATGAACTAGGGTTTTGAGAGGAGATGGTGCTGGTGAAGATGTTGATGGAGATTGACCCCCTCCCGATGAGAGGATCGTTGGTGATGATGATGATGATGATTTCCCCCTCCCGGAGGGAAGTGTCCCCGGCAGAACAGCTCTACCGGAGCTCTAGATTGGTTCCGCCAAGGTTCCGCCTCGTGGCGGCGGAGTTTCGTCCTGTAAGCTTGCCCACGATTTTTTCCAGGGTAAAAGCCCTCATATAGCAGAAGATGGACACCGGAGGGCCACCAGGGGGCGCAGGAGATAGGGGGGTGCGCCCATTAGGGGTGGGCGCGCCCCCCACCCTCCTGGCCAGGGTGTGGTCCCCCTCATGTATTTCTTCCGCTCAATAATTCTTATTAATTCCAAAAAACTTGTTTCGTGGAGTTTCAGGATTTTTGGAGTAGTGCAGAATAGGGTTCCAATGTTTGCTCCTTTTCCAGCCAGAATTCCAGCTGCCGGTATTTCCCCTCTTCATGGTAAACCTTGTAAAATAAGGGAGAATAGCCATAAGTATTGAGATATAATGTGTAATAACAGCCCGTAATGCAATAAATATTGATATAAAAGCATGACGCAAAATGGACGTATCAATGAGGCAGTTGCTGCGACGCCTTCTCAAATTGTTGTCGAAGTTTTGTGCCCAACATCCCACCAGGTGCCGATTGAGGGGGAAGCGGCAGCTAGAGCAAAAGTAAGCAGATCCGGTGTCGATTGAGGGGGAAGCGGCAGCTAGAGCAAAAGTAAGTAGCTCCCCCACCCAATTCAGGACAAGGTTGCAGACTACGGAAGTGAACGGGCAGGTCTTGCAAAGGTGTTCTGCATTCTCATTGGCGCAGAGGCAAAGTCGGCAGACAGGGTCATGTGGCCAGCCATGCAAGGCGAGCCGGTCAGCCGTAAGGATCTGGTTGTGGAGGACTAGCCAGGAAAAAAACTTGCACTTTGGCTCCGCATGCGCCTTCCAAATTTTGTCGCGGAAGAATCTCAGATAAGATCCGAGGAATTGCGCCCAATATGTTGAGCTGGCCGAATATTCGCCGTTGGGGTTCTAGTTCCAGGAGATGGTGTCCGGATTGAAATTAGGAAAGTCGACTGTAGCAATGGCCCTGCAACTATGGCCAGCCCAACCCTCCTGCCATCTTCATAAACCTTCAATCAGTAGGACAAGTGCGTGCTGGGAGCATCTACAACTTGGCACCTCAAAACCCCTCATACACCAGCGCCGACGTCCCGGTCACTAACCAGTTAGAAAAACTAAACTCGGACAGACACCTCAAACTGGCCTCAAACGCCCGGGCTGATCGGCACCATTCATATCCAGCCCAAATATGGGGCGAATATGGGGAGGCCCGGGCGCGACGGGGCGCGTCCACCATGTTGGAGATGGCCCATGCTGGCCAACCCGACCCCATAAATATTCATCCCCATTACCTCCCCGGTCCAAACCCAAACAACTCCACTCCACTCCACTCCGCCACCCAAGCTCCCATCGAGCGATCTCCAACCTTATCCAGCATGGCGGCAGCGGATCTGAGTCCTACACCTCCAGATCCGTCGACCCTGAGCACATGCCCCATGGCCCCGAGGAGGAGAGGATCGTCCGGCTTGCGCTCCTCTGCTCTCAGGACGAGGCCGCTCGGTAGAAGCACTCAGACTCCTTCCGTTAGGAATCCATTGCATCCGCCCAAATGGCGCATAGATCTGCCGCTAGGTGGGCCATCAGGGCCTCATCGGAGATGCTGCGGTCCATATGACGTTCGAATGCGGTGACGGACATGCAACCCTTCCTTGGAACTTAGAGGCGGAGGACGCACCATGGTCGTCGTCCGATGCAAACATGGTGCGGCATGCCTGTCGTGCGATGCAGCTGGCGCGGGAGGCGGCAGCAGCCCTCGCGGTGGTGGACGTGGGCAAAGCGGAGTGGTATTCTCCGATGCCCTGAATGGTGCAATAGTCTGGGCCCCACAACCGCATGGTGATGGATGTCGCCAGCTCTTCCCAGGAAGGATCCATCATCGATCTGATGTCCACTTGCACCATCAGGATTCCGGGCTCCGACGAGGAAGAGTAGGGTATGAGAGACGGTGGCGCCTTGAGTCCCGTGAGCCATCTCGTGTCCTATGTCCTACTCTACCTTGCCAAAGACCGTACAAACACGCTGGATAGCGTAGCCGGCCTCCGGACATGGTCACGACAGAGTTGGACGAGCTCCCCTTATGATTGGATTTACGTTGTATGTAATAGTATGGATTTTAGGTTCCCAATTTGAGGTACCTAGTTGTGGAATGGATTATGACGCGCCCAGCCACGTCCATCAGCATTTGAGGGGTCGGATTTGCCAAGTCTGGTTGTAGATGATCTGACTCCACGCCACTTGGGCACCTCCTGCTTCCAGCACGACAGTAGGACAACTGTCGAACTCCTGGCATGATTGCCTTCGGACGTCGACACTAACCAGCCCATTCGCAAATGATTCGTTCACCAAAGACACCACGAGTGATCTTGTAAGCCATCGATATAATCTGCCATAGACCGCAACACCGCATTTCTACATGCAGCTCCCGAGCTCCCTGTCTTCCTTGTCCTGTCACTCACACCACCGCATCTAGAGCAGCCCATCATGGTTGTTGAGTTACTACCTCTTGATTGAGGTACAAAAAAAGAGAGGTGATCACAACATTCCAGGGGCCTATGATATGCTCAAGGTCTATGATAGAGTTGAATGGCATTATCTCGAAGCAGTGTTGTCCAAGCTTTGCTTCGGTGATCATTTTATCCAAATAGTTATGAAATGTGTGACCTCTGTGAGGTTTACAATTAAGTAATGGAGAACCTCTTTCTCATTTGTGCGCAAGGCCTCACTTCTCTACTGTATAATTATGGAGGAGCATACATTGACCAAGGTATTCGGGTGAGTGTTCATGCATATTTAGTGAACCATTTATTCTTTGCTGACAATAATCTCATTTTCTCAGTGCAAAAACCCAAAGTGCAGAAAGAATCAATGACATTCGTTGGATCTATGATGATTGTTCTAGTGAGGAATTGAACCGGGAGAAAAATCTTCTTCAGTGCAAACACAGGTCAGCCCCTAAGAGAGACTTTAAAACTTTCTCTTGGTATTTCAGTAGAAGCCGTTTGGGAGTACCTACTGCCATTGGAAGAATCAAAAGCGGCACTTTCAACCATATTGATGAGCGTGTGAGCAGTAAAATTGGTGGTTGGTCAGAGAGAAATTTCGCTTGTGGAGGGAGAGAAGTTTTGCTGACATATATTGCCCAAGCAATACCAACATATAGTTTGAGTTGTTTTCTGCTAACAAAAATGTTTGCAAGACTGTTATGTCACCCATGGTAAAAAAATTCAGGTGTAGCTCTTTTGGCAGGAGATCGCTACATTGGCTGTCTTGGGAAAATTTGTCCGAGCCAAAGATCAAAGGGGGTTTGCCCTTCCTAGACCCTCAACTATTAAACTTTGCCATGTTGGGCAAACAAGGATGGTGTCTATTAACACAACCAACACATTATGCGCCCGTGTACTGAAAGGGAAGTACTACCAGCATACCGATTTCCTACGAGCAATGGTCCCTACTCGTGCATCTTTGATGTGGTGGGCGACTATGGCTGTTACGAAAGCATTGGACATTGGTCTGATTCACAGGGTTGGAGATGGGTCAACGATTTCCACATTGAATGACCAATGCATCCCACACACAGTGACAATGAAACCCATCGGCCACATGGGTACAACACCTCTGTCAAAGGTTTCAGACCTGGTTGATGTTCACACAGGTAACTGGAACATGGATCTGGTTCGTCAAATTTTTAATCAACATGATGTGATTCTGAAATCTTGTTGAACCGATCCGGTGGTAAAGATTCCTTGGCGTGGTCATTGGAGAAGTCTGGACAATATACTGTTAAATCGGCAAGCTTACTACTCTAGAGGCAAGACGATTACAAAGACCCCATCGGCAAACAAACAATTATGGACTGCACTCTGTAAACTTTATGTTATACCGAAGGTTTGAGTGTTCTGGTTGAGAGTACTTCAGAGAATTCTACCAGACTCCATGACCCTAAAGTATCGACATATCAAACCCATTGGCCAGTGTGACATATGTCAGGCCATGTATGAAATTCTTATGCATGCTCTTATCTCCTGTACGCATGCAAAATAATTCTCGGCATCAACCAAGGACCGGTTTGATATTCATTTCTTGAGGCTCCGTCCGGATACTTGTGCGTCTGATATCTTGATGGGTCAGATGTTCTCTGACAATGCCGGATGCAAGATCATTACCATCATGCACTCTATTTGGTCCTCATGCAATAGGTGGACTCAAGATCAAGATGGATATGAACCAGTGATGGTAATCAAATGGGTACATGAAACTCTCTCCCTCCTAGAGATCCTGGGGCACCCGACGCAGCTGGCGGCTGGCCAAGTTTGGAGAACACCGGAGGCAGGCTGGATAAAGATCAACAACGATGGATCGTGCTAGATGATGTAGTTGCAGGAGGAGCAGGAGGTGTAGCACGTTCTCACCTTGCGTCCTTGGGCGCTTGGTGTAAGCCACTGTTGGGTGTTTCAGATCATTTTATCTACAGGAGAGGGTAATCTCTGCCCAGCTTCGGGGATACTCACATATGATCATGGGGATTTACTGTTTGGAGCTAGTCAAACAAGGGAATTTAGGCAGCAGTTCGTGATCAATTATGACGCCTATCTTAAGAGAATTAGAGGGCATTCTGCCTATTCTTGTTTCTTTGTCGGTTCGTCATGTTGGTAGGGAACCCAATGTACCAGCCCATCGAAGTGCTCAGCGTGCATGTGCACTCAATGGAAGTGATAGCTGGCTAGACCATAGCCCGGACTTTCTTACCAGTTGCTTATGGGCAGATTGTAATCAGTTACTGTTGAATTAATGAAGTCCTAAATTCTATGCGAAAAAATAGAGATACATGGATGTATCACCTATAGAGTATCATCAGAACATATGTTATGATTTGCCATAATCGGTTTGATCATTTATTACGCGTCCATGTGCATATATTTTCATTGTTGCTTGGAGAGATGTGTGGGTTAACTGGGCTCAGGCTGGAGCTGTCTGGGGCATCAACATATCACCTATACACAGCAATCGTGCCCCCCGCTGAATGTGTCTAATGCTCCGGGGACGGTGCCCGGTTATGGCAATCTTGAAGATTACCTGCCTGACGATGCACTTCCTGATTTCATGGAGATGGACGAACACAGATACGAGTACGGGAAGCCTCTCGTCAAAGATGAAAAATCTCTGACAACAATGATGCGAAGATTCCATAGTTGGTACATGAAAACCTGCAGAGAGTCTGAGGGGACTAACAGTTTGTATCTGAACATTAATGAGGAGCACGACCTCGTTTCAAATGATCTGTTGTGTGTTCCATTTGAGGAGTTCTTCGAGTTCTTCAATCAAAAGGCCCTCGATAAATTAATGGTCTTTTGCTACTGCCAGTAAGTACTATTTCTGTCATTAAATCTCTATATATAGCTCGGCTCTTTCATTGTATGTATTTATAATTAATTATCCTCAATATATTATGCAAATTGAAGATCGTCGAGTGCAAAAAACAAGAAATTTATGATATTGGGTTCATTAACACAAATATCATAGATGTATTTCTGGTTGAAAACAACGTCAAAGAGGCCGAGGACAACGTGCTACAATCGTTGATCAAAAATCAAAACAAAGATACCATACTCTTTCCTTACAACGGCAAGTGAGTGTTACTGTCGTGTGCATATTCGGTTTCCCTTATTACTCGAGCGAGGTTATAGTAATGTAATTGATGAGTTATGCATGCGTGCGCAGGTACCACTATATTCTTCTGGAGATTAAGCTTGAGCGTGGACTAGTAACCGTCTTAGACTCAAGATGGAAAGATCCCGAAACCTATGCGGACATCACTGAAATGCTCAGCAAGTAAGTTCAATCGATCATTATCGCACCATATCGGCAACTTTTTATTCATTTCCTGATATCTCAAGTAATAATAATTATTTTCTTTGTCTTGCAGGGTTTGGAAACAGTTCACCGCAGAAGCTCCGAGACTGCCGAAGGAGTTGCGATATACATACCCGAAAGTAAGTACTACTGGCTAGCTAGTTGCGCGCATCTCCCGTTGATTCTATAGCTATACTTTCATCAATGCCATTTATAATGCTTCATTATCAGTTTGATTGACCTCTATTTCTCGTAAAGTGCTTGTGGCGGGAGGAAGGGAATGATTTTTGTGGATACTACGTGTGCGAGTTCATCCACACCGCGACTTTGAAAAACAAGCGGGGCTACTCTAGAAGACAATATGAAGTGCGTAAGCAATAATATTCACAATTTCATTTTATTACACCATCATTTCTGTTGAGTTTCATTCATATATATGTATTAATTAACCCCCTTCTTCAAATTAGACGTGGCAGATGCGGGATGAACTCCTAGAACCAGATCGCATGAAAGCAATTCAAGAGGAATTGGCGGGATTCTTTCTTGAACACGTCATCAGTAAAGCCGGAGAATACCATGTGGAAATTGATTTCAAATGCTAGGGGTTTGTAATTAAGAGATCTTATACATATTGTACATGTATGTAGCCAGTAGCGTCGGATACATGATATGAAAACTTTTGTTCGACCAATCTCTCGGAGAAGGAAAGGTCGATCGATCACTTCTCTCGGTATGCATGACAAACTTCTGTACTGAATGGTTCTCTCGATCACTTATGTATATATAGTACGTAGCGTCGACCAAGCACGGACATAAGAGAGGACACTTCTCTCCATTAATTAGCTAGCTAACACAATATATGAAACATCTAAATTAACCCCCCAAAACCCCCAACCCCCCTCCTTTCAAAAAAAAACCCAGCCACTGGAATGCAGACGCGTGGATGCCTTTTGGTCCCGGTTGGAGCCACCAACCGGGACCAAAGGCCCCCTGACTGGGCTCGGCGCACAGGGCCACGTGGAGGCACATTGGTCCCGGTTCGTGTTTGAACCGGGACTAATGGGTGGAGGTATTAGTAACGACCCATTAGTCCCGGTTCATGAACCGGGACTAAAGGCCCTTACGAACCGGGACTAATAGGTGTTTTTCTACTAGTGTTCGAGTCGACCGCAAGCGCCGTGATCCAGTGACATTAGTGTTGTGTGCATTAGAGCTTCTCCAGCCGTTCGTCCCCCAGAAGGCTTGAAAGTCGCTGCCGGGGACCGAGTCGGCGCTAAAATTGGCGCTAGGGCGATTGGGTTCCCAGCCGCCGCCCCCAGGCGACAATGTCAGCCCATTTTTTTCACAAATGACCCCGTTTTTCGGCCCAGTTTTGGTGAAAAAACGGCTCGATATCCGCGCAAATTGGCCCATATTCGCCGTGGTTCGGCGCAAATTGAACAAAAGTAATTTTTTATCCACTAGTAGAAAAACCCCTATTAGTCCCGGTTGGTGAGGGCCTTTTGTCCCGGTTCTTGAATTGGGACTAAAGGGTCGTTACTAATGCCCTAGACCTTTAATCCCGGTTCTAACACGAACCGGGACAGATGGGCCTCCACGTGGCCGGTGTGCCAAGCCCACGCAGGAGGGCCTTTGGTCCCGGTTGGTGGCACCAACCGGGACCAAAAGGCATCCACGCGTCAGCATTTCAGTGGCTGGGGTTTTTGTTTTTTTAAGGGGGGTTGGGGGTTTTGGGGAGGTTAATTTAGGCGTTTCATATATTGTGTTAGCTAGCTAATTAATAGAGAGAAGTGTCCTCTCTTATGTCCGTGCTTGGTCGAGGCTACGTACTATACATAGAGAGGCCCTCAACACGCTAGCTAGTAAGAAAATGAAGGGAACCATTAAGTACAGAAGTTCGTCATGCATACCGAGAGAAGTGATCGATTGACCTCTCCTTCACCGAGAGATTGGTTGCACAACAAGTTTTCGTATTATCTATCCCACGCTACTGGCTACATACATATACAATATGTAAGATCTCTTACAATCCCCTAGCAATTGAAATCAACTTCCACATGGTATTCTCTGGCTTTATTGATGACGTGGTCAAGAAAGAATCCCGCCAATTTCTCTTGAATTGCTTTCATGCGATCTTGTTCTAGGAGTTCATTCCGCATCTGCCGCGTCTAATTTGAAGAAGGGGGTTAATTAATACATATATATGAATGAAACTCAACAGAAATGATGGTGTAATAAAATGAAATTGTGAATATTATTGCTTACGCACTTCATATTGTCTTTTAGAGTAGCCCCGCTTATTTTTCAAAGTCGTGTTGTAGATGAACTCGCACACGTTGTATCCACAAGAATTATTCCCTTGTTCCTACCACAAGCACTTTACGAGAAATAGAGGTCAATCAAACTGATAATGAAGCATTATAAATGGCATTGATGAAAGTATATAGCTATAGAATCAACGGGAGATGCGCGCAACTAGCTAGCCAGTAGTACTTATTTTCGGGTATGTATATTGCAGCTCCTTCGGCAGTCCTGGAGCTTCTACAGTGAACTGTTTCCAAATCCTGGAAGAGAAATAAAATAATTATTATTGCTTGAGATATCAGGAAATGAACAAAAAGTTGCCGATATGGTGTGATAATGATTGATTGAACTTACTTGTTGAGCATTTTAGTCATGTCCGCATAGGTTTCGGGATCTTTTCGTCTAGAGTCTAAGACGGTTACTAGTCCCGGCTCAAGCTTAATCTCCAGAAGAACATAGTGGAAGCTGCGCACGCATGCATAACTCGTCCATTACATTACTATAACCTCGCTCGAGTAATAAGGGAAACCGAATATGCACACGACAGTAACACTCACTCGAAGTTGTAAGGAAAGAGTATGGTATCTTTGTTTTGATTTTTGATCAACGATTGTAGAAAGTTGGCCTCGGCCTCTTCGGCGTGCTTTTTAACCTGAATTTCATCTATGATATTTGGGTTAATGAACCCAGTATCATATATTTCTTGTTTTGTGCACTCGACGATCTTCAATCTGCATAATATAGTGAGGATAATTAATTATAAATACATGCAATGAAAGAGCTGAGCTATATATAGAGACTTAATGACAGAAATAGTACTTACAGATAGTAGCAAAAGACCGTTAATTTATCGAGGGCCTTTTCATTGAAGAACTCGAAGAACTCCTCAAATGGAACAGGCAACAGATCAGTTCCAACGAGGTCGTGCTCCTCTTTAATGTTTAGATACAAAGTATTCGTCCCCCCAGACTCTCTGCAGGTCTTCATGTACCAATTATGAAATCTTCGCATCATCGTTGTTAGAAATTTTTCATCTTTGACGAGAGGCTTCCCGTACTCGTATCTGTGTTCGTCCACCTCCATGAAATCAGGAAGTTGATTGTCAGGCAGGTAATCTGCAAGATTGCCATAACCGGCCACTGTCCCCGGAGCATTAGCGACGATGTCGCCACTAGACACATTGAGCGGGGGGCACGATTGATTTGCTTGTTTGCCAAGCTGGGCAATTTTTTTCGCAGCTGCTCGTTCTTTTGACCTTTGGTGTCTGACAGTACTTCCCGACCGGTCCGCTTCGAGATATGTCTGTTCAGTAATGCGCTCATAGTTGGTTCTCGGCGGAGACTTTGGTGGTTTCCTCAGGGCATCGATAGTGCGCTTTGCTTTCACCGGATCTACCTTCTCCTCCGGAGGTGGATGTCTCTTTGTTTTCAACCCTTCAAAGAAGTCGTCCACTTCAGCCCGCACGATCTTCGCGTTTTCCTCCTTGGTCCTCTCGTACGGTAACTTCTTAGAGGCTTGAGAGAAGGACCGTATCTGTATTGCCTCCCGCCTCTGCTTGCTGTACTGCTAGATGCCGGAGCAGACGGAGCGGCTACGGCGTCTGTCTTCTTTCGTGCTTGCTTATGAGGCGGAGGAGAAGGACTACGACGCGCTGGAGCAACCGGGGCGGAGGCGGGTCTCTTCCGCCCTTGCTGGCAAGGCAGAGAAGGAGGAGGCTGCTGGCTTCTCGGGCGCGCCGGCGCGGGCGGAGAAGGAGGCGGGGTGCCGCCATGCGCCGGAGAAGGAGGCTGAGTGCCCTGATCGTCACTCGCCGGAGGAGGAGGCAGTGGAGGAGGCGTAGTGCCCTGACTCGCCCGAGGAGGAGGAGGAGGCGTCCAGTTCGGAAGCTTGATGAACTCCTTCCGCCATAGGCATGGAGTCTTCAGAGCAAAACCCAGCTGAGTCTCCCCTTCACCGGTAGGGTGGTCAAGCTGGAGGTCCTCAAATCCCTCCGTTATTTCGTCCACCGTCACCCTAGCATATCCTTCTGGAATCGGATGACAGTGAAAATTTGCGCCGGGTTCAGAAGGTCGAACTTGGCCGACAACTGCCTTGACTTTGAAGTTCTGCCATTGCATCATAAGGTGGCAATTTTGAGACTCCGTGATAAAATGCACGGGGTAGCTAGCAGGAGCCGTCAAGACATGCTCCGGCTGAAGCAGCTCGGTGGAAGCCACGCTGCTTCTCCGCTGAGATGGCGGGGTAGCTTCGGGGGAAACTTCGGCAAGTCATTTGCTGCGATCTGCTTCTCGTTCCTCTAGCCCTTGTACCCTTTCGTGCAGCGCCTGCAGTTGGCTCTGCTCTAGTTTCTTCCTCCTCTCCTGGGATTTGTAACCCCCTGCGTCCGGAAAACCAACCTTCCACAGAATGGAGCCTGGCGTGCCTCGTGTCCGTCCAGGGTGCTCAGGATTCCCGAGGGCCATTGTGAGCTCGTCCTTCTCCCTATCTGGAATGAGCATCCCTTGCTGCGCTGCATCGATATTGTGTTGAAACCTGTTGACTGGTATTTTCAGTTGCTCGTCCATCCAACGGCACTTCCCTGATACCAATGGCCCACGTTGCCCGGCCTGCCCCCGGGGCTCATGAATCGGGTCCAATGCCCCCATGGGTCCCGGTTCTGGACTGAACCGGGACTAATGAGCTAACCCGGCCTGGACCTTTGCCCCCTTTTCTACTAGTGATCACATAGTTCATCATAGAAAATCAATAGAAATCAAATAGTTCAACAACAAATAATTCAATACAAATTATATAGTTCAACAAACAAAAACTCATATTTCATCACACGTCGAGCTAGGCATTGCCCTTGAGCCTCCATAGATGCTCCACCAGATCATGTTGCAGTTGTTGATGCACCCATAGGTCTTGAATCTCCTGAAACATATTGAGGAAGGCAGTGCAGGTTGCCGGTAGCTGGTGATCAACCTGCGCAAGAGGACCCTGCCTGTAATATGGTTCAGTGTCAAACACAGGCTCTTCCTGCTCGCTCTCAATGATCATGTTGTAGAAGATGACACAACAAGTCATGATCTCCCACATTTGATCTTTCGACCAGGTCTGAGCAGGGTACCGGACATCAACAAATCGAGATCGGAGCACACCAAATGCCCACTCGACATACTTCCTGCAAGCCTCCCGAACCGTCGCAAAGTGGGACTTCTTGCCTCCTGGAACATGCTTTGAGATAGTCTTCACAAATATAGACCATCTCGGATAGATGCCATCAGCTAGGTAATACCCCTTGTTGTAGTGCCACCCATTGACCTCGATGTTCACCGGAGGAGAATGACCTTCAACAAGCTTGGCAAAGACGAGGGAGCACTACAGCATGTTGATGTCATTGTGAGTTCCTAGCATAACAAAGAAGGAGTGCCACATCCAGAGGTCTTGTGTGGCCACTATGTCAAGTACCACACTGCAACCGCCTTTGATGCCTCTGTACATCCCCTTCCAAGCAAATGGACAATTCTTTCATTTCCAATGCATGCAATCGATGCTTCTAAGCATCCCAGGAAATCCTCTTGCTACATTCTGTGCTAGGATCCGAGCAGTGTCTTCAGCATTGGGTGATCGCAAGTATTGCAGTCCAAATACTGCCAACACTATCCTGCAGAACTTGTAGAAACACTCAATGGTTGTGGACTCGGCCATGCGCCCATAGTCGTTGAAAGAATCACCGGGAGCTCCGTATGCAAGCATCCTCATAGCCGTCGTGCACTTCTGGATTGAGGTGAATCCAAGTGTGCCGGTGCAATCCTTCTTCCACTTGAAGTAGCTGTTGAACTCCCGGATGGAATTCATAATCTTGAGGAAAAGCTTTCGGCTCATCCGATAACGGCGCCGGAAAACTTTGTCGCCGTGTAATGGTGCGTCGGCGAGGTGGTCGGAGTAAGCATGCAATAGCCTTCCAGAAGATGCCGGTTCTTTGCTTTCAGCCGCCCCGGCGCTGAGCCACCTCACCACGGCTTTTCATTGCTCGTGAGCAAGTCGACGAGGGCGGCGAGGACCATGAGATGCTCCTCCTCCTGCACGTTGGCATCGGCTTCCTCGTTCAGCAACACCGCGAGCGCCTCCTCGTCGTCTGATTCCATCGCCGAGCAGGGAAACCGCCGAACACCTGGTGGGGGTGGTGGGCGCACAACCACCGGTAATACCGCCCTGCATGGCCAGAGCGCCGGAAAACTCGCCGGGAAGGTGGTGGAGAGGTTGACGCGGCAAAACCTTCTCTTTTAGGCGGGGAATGGCCTATCTAGCGTTGCTAGGCGGTGGGCGGCGCCGGGATCGGCAGGGTGGTGGCCGAGCGCTCGGGGATGGGGGGGCGAATCTGGACGATTGCCTTGACCTTTTGCCTGAAAATGTGACGTGCGCGTGTTTTTCCCTTTCGCCGGAGCCCCTAAGCGCCGCCAGCACGCTGGGTTCGGCCCAGGATTGCCGGGCTAAAAAATGGGCCGAGCCGGCGGTTTTCGGCGTCTTGGGGCCGCGACTGGGGTTTTTTTTTGGCGCCGTCACGAAAAAAGTCGCCCTGGGGCCTGCTGGGGGCGCAACTGGAGATGCTCTTAGGTAGCCGGTGGAGGGCTATGTGTGTCGCATGGAGATAAGGTTGTCATTGTAGGGGTCGGCCATGTGTCGTGCATGAGGGCACCAGATAAGTCCGCGGAAGGCGCCGGCCATGCGGGAAATGAGGCAGCCGGAAAGTATTGAGGGCAAAATACAGGTTGGCGAGTTATTTTTGCACTCATTTTACCTATGTTTACACTATATATTCTCATATTTTTCTGCGATGATCCCTTCGACTTGCCCACTAATGACTAATAAATTAATGGAAGTATTTGCAAATGTGCTTATTTATTTTATTCCTTACATAAATTAGTGTTTTTAGGTGGAAAATCAAGTCATATATGAGATATATGGCATGAGACAATTATTTTCATATAATCTGGTGCGCACCAGAGTTCAAAAAACGAGAAGAAGACACATGGTCGTACCACACGCCATCGTTTCTATGACGTCATCCCACGGAACTATCTTTTAGGTCCCGAGCCAAATTTGCAATACAGGAGCCCCGAAACCCTATAGAGGAGAGTAAGAGAAGATATGATATTCATCCATCACCAACCTCCACATTGACGTCATCAATATCTAATATCCATATCTGTCTCCCTAATATGATTTTTTTATAGTCGTGATTCGATCGCAATTAGCGATGTTGTAAGACTACGAATCATTCATCTTCAAGTAAATTCATCATCAACATCACATTTCCATATCCATCTCCATCAGATCATTTTTTTATAATTGAGGTTCCATCGCAATTAGCGATATTGTTAGACTATCAATCATTCATCTTGAAGTAAATTTTTATAAAATGACATATGCTCGTTATTCATTCGTGACATGTGATTAATAGCCCTGTGTATGCGCAAGACGGAATTGACGGTATGATTTTATTTTATATTTTTGTGGAACTATTAGTCTCTTGTATATACCTCGATTGTAGGGCTTAGCGGTACCCGAGAGGGAGAACGACATCGAAGATGTCGTCATCAGCCGATCCAAGATTTTCCCCGGAGCATCCCGAGCGTGGTGTCGAGACTTGCAACAACGATGGCCCGAGAAAGGAACGATGTCACAGACTAAGATAGGCATCACTGGTCTTGTGCTGATACATATGGATGCTTCTGTACCAGACAAAAAGAGAGACCAGGGATGAGAGGGTTGGGTATCCATAAGTTAGCCGCCACCAATTTTCGTCGGTTCCCCTCGCCTCCAGACACAATGCTGCAAGGTAATGGGAAACTTGCATCTTTCTAGGGCATTCATCAGTGTTATTATACTAGTAGAAAAAGGGTCTAATGTGCAGCTCATTAGTCCCGGTTTATATTTGAGCCGGCACTAATGTGACCATTAGTGCCAGTTCCAACGGCTAGGCGGGCCGCTCTCAGTAGTACCGGTTCGTGGCAATCCATTAGCACCGATTCGTGCCACGAACTGGTACTAAAGAGAGTGGTGACAGGATGTTGTAATACTGGGGCCCCTCCAGCACCTTTAGTACCGGTTCGTGCCACTAACCGGTAGTAAAGGTCATCCTACATATAAACCCTTCGTCCAGCTCACTCTGTTCTTCCCCCTTTCCCCTCTTCTCTCCGTTCTTCCCCTCTTCCCTCGAGCTCATCACACATTTTGCCCAAATTTTGTCAAGATTTGAAGGCCCCCATCCATTCAAGTGATCACAAAGGATAGCAACTTTGTCGTTTCATCTCTCATTGCTAGATTAGCTCTTGCAATGCTTTATATAGTGATTAATTTGTGGATTTTAGTAATTTGAGAGGAATTTTATATGGTAATTTATTTGATTTATATGCAATTTGAGCTTAAAATAACTCCTAGTTTGCATATGTAGGTATGGTTTACTTAGTGCCTTCCCGTCTCTGTCGTAACCACCGCCGATCGTCTGCACCGACCCGTCGCCGGCACCACCTTGTGCAATGTTTTGTAAGTTTCGAGTTGGTGTTCCTACCATCCTTCTTGTAAGTTTGCAAAGTATTCCCAGCGAGACTGTAAACTAGACAGCTTATTAGATGGTATTGAAGAGGAATACAATCAGTCAATTTGACTATGTAAATTAAAATGACATGTAAAATTCCTTCTAGCCGGATTGTAGATCGTTTGTCGTAGCGGACCTTTTCGCTTCAACCTCGGGACCCGACAGTCCGGAGTGTGTCCGAATACCCTCGCGGTTATGTAAGAACCGGGGCATGCGTGGAGACCAGGCATAGGGGTCATGAGTGCTTCATCAGACAAGTGCCCAACTAGTTATGTTATATTACATGGTTAGTAAGGAACATCTTCCAGGGAGAATAGTTCCGTTAGGGGTTCCTTTCCCTGGGAGGCATGCCCTAAAGTGCATGTCCGGACTGCAAAAAAAGCGGAAAAACATCTGGGGGCAGATAAATGAATAAGTAAGAAATCGTCTTTTAGTTCACCGACCGAATATTCCCTTAAGAACGCTAGCTTTCGGCTTCACCCAGTCTGAGGTACACGTCCGACTGACCCGGCAGTAACAATCGCAGAGGTGCTCCCTTTACCACCTAGCCGAACAATCGGGAACGTAGGGGTAAGCACAGGAGCCAGGCAACCCAGCTTGGCCAAAACTTAAGTCATATCGATGCATATAATGGTGAATAAAAGGTACATGCGGAAGTGTGACGCATGTGTTGGGCATAAAGCCCGTATAAATAAGCTTCTGTTAATGAAGCCCCCAGGTATACTGAGCGCAGATAACGCGTCAAGTGTGTGCGAACAGTGCGCAAACGAGCCTCCAATGGCTTGAGAAAAAAGGAGGGAGAAGGAGAGAAATAAAAGACACTTAAAGTACAAAATATACACGGAGGAAGGAGACGAACTCAGAGTCCGGCGTTAGGCGTAGAATCTTCGGAGACGGACTGCGTTCCATGGGTTCGGCTCAAGTCGGTTATCCGATGCGTTCCGCAGACGGTACGCTCCGCCGGTCAGGACTTGGTCGATGATGAAGGGACCCTCCCATTTGGGCTTGAGTTTGTCCTTTTTCTTGTCCGACAGGCGTAGAACTAATTTGCCAACATTGTAAGCTTTGGCCCGTACTTCTCTTCTTTGGTATCTTCGAGCCTGCTGTTGATAGAATGCGGAACGGGCTTTTGCCACGTCGTGCTCCTCCTCCAAGGTGTCCAAATTGTCCTGCCGATCAAGCTCGGCTTCTCTTTCTTCGTACATGCGCACGCGAGGTGAGTCAGGAATTATGTCGCAGGGCGAAACTGCCTCTGCGCCGTACACCATGAAAAATGGTGTGAATCCGGTAGTACGATTCGGTGTGGTCTGCAGCCCCCAGAGTACGGAGTCGAGCTCCTCTACCCAGTGCGTATTAGATTTCTTGAGGGACCGCACTAATCTGGGTTTAATGCCGCTCATGATTAGACCATTTGCTCGCTCGACTTGACTGTTAGTTTGAGGGTGATAGACTGAAGCGTAGTCGAGCTTGATGCCCATGTTTTTGCACCAGAGTTTGACCTCGTCGGCCGTGAAGTTCGTGCCATTATCAGTGATGATGCTATGGGGGACGCCGTAACGGTGTACTACCCCTGATATGAAGTCTATCATCGGTCCAGATTCGGCTGTCTTAACAGGCTTTGCCTCTATCCATTTGGTGAATTTATCCACCATGACCAATAGGTCTTTTTTCTTGTGGGTTCCTCCTTTAAGGGGTCCAACCATATCAAGCCCCCAGACCGCGAATGGCCAGGTGATGGGTATAGTTTTGAGGGCGGTAGGTGGCATGTGGCTTTGATTAGCAAAGAGCTGGCATCCGACGCATCGTTGGACCAAGTCCTGAGCATCTGCCCGGGCCGTCGGCCAATAAAATCCTGTACGGAAGGCCTTGCCTACAAGGGCCCGGGCTGCGGCGTGGTGCCTGCCGAGTCTGGCATGAATTTCAGCCAGAAGATTCCGCCCTTCCTCTTTGGAGATACACCTTTGAAGGACTCCGGTTGTGCTTTTCTTATAAAGCTCTCCCTCATGGACCTTATAGGCTTTAGATCGCCGCACTATGCAGCGGACCTCGTTTTGGTCCTCGGGAAGTTCCTGCCTATTTAGGTAGGCTAGGAATGGTTCTGTCCACGGGGCAATGACTGCCATTATTGTGTGGGGTGACGGTGTTATTTCGTTGGCAGAACCACAAACTATGTCAGAATGTTCGGTGTGGGGTAGTGTGGTTGGGTCCGGGATGTTATTTCCGGACTCTCCCTCCCATAATACGGATGGTTTGAAAAGCCTCTCTAGGAAGATGTTGGGAGGGACGGCATCGCGCTTTGCGCCAATGCGTGCCAACACATCTGCTTCCTTGTTGTTCTCCCGGGCTATATGGTGAAATTCGAGCCCCTCAAACCGAGCTGACATTTTTAGGACGGCGTTGCGATAAGCTGCCATTTTTGGATCCTTGGCATCAAAGTCCCCATTTATTTGGGATATCGCGAGGTTTGAATCCCCGTGGACCTCTAGGCGCTGAATGCCCATGGAGACTGCCATCCGGAGACCATGTAGAAGGGCCTCGTATTTAGCTGCGTGGTTGGAGTCCGTGTACATTATCTGAAGTATGTATTGGACTGTATCTCCAGTTGGGGACGTCAGAACGACGCCAGCCCCTAGGCCAGCCAACAATTTGGAGCCGTCGAAGTGCATGATCCAGTTGGAATATGCGTCGTACTCTTTAGGGAGTTCGGCTTCAGTACATTCGACGATGAAGTCGGCCAAAACTTGCGACTTAATAGCTCGCTGTTTCTTGTAGGTTATGTCGAACGGGAGGAGCTCTATGGCCCATTTGGCAATCTGGCCCGTTGCGTCACGGTTGTTTATAATGTCATTAAGAGGTACTTCGGAGGCTACTGTTATCGAATACTCTCGGAAGTAGTGTCGCAGCTTCCGGGATGCCATGAACACCGTGTATGCTATCTTTTGATAATGCAGGTACCGTGACTTGCATGGAGTTAGGACAGTGGACACGTAGTAAACTGGTTTTTGGAGAGGGAACTTGTGTCCGTCCGTTTCTCGTTCGACAACGAGCACCGCGCTTACAACTTGATGGGTTGCCACGATGTATAATAGCATTGGTTCGCCCATGTTGGGCGCGGCCAGGACCGGGTTTGTTGCCAATATGGCTTTGATTTCTTCGAGTCCGGCCGTGGCGGCATCTGTCCACTCGAAGTGTTCGGTGCGCCGCAGGAGGCGATAAAGGGGTAATGCCTTTTCTCCTAAGCGGGAGATAAAGCGGCTTAGAGCCGCCATGCATCCAGTCAATTTTTGTATTTGTTTGAGGTCTTTTGGGATATCCAATTGTGACAGAGCTCAGATCTTGGCTGGGTTTGCTTCAATTCCTCTACCGGATACAATGAAGACCAAGAGATTTCCGGCTGGTACGCCGAAAACGCATTTTTCCGGGTTGAGCTTAATGTCATATGCTCGGAGATTGTCGAATGTGAGCCTCAAGTCGTCTACTAGAGTTTCGACATGCTTGGATTTGACGACCACATCATCTATGTATGCCTCCACTGTTTTGCCGATCTGGTTTGCCAGACATGTCTGAATCATGCGCTGATATGTTGCGCCGGCGTTTTTGAGCCCGAAGGGCATTGTGTTGAAGCAGAATGGGTCGTACGGAGTGATGAATGCCGTTGCGGCTTGGTCTGGCTCTGCCATCTTAATTTGGTGGTAGCCGGAGTATGCGTCGAGGAAGCACAATGAATCGTGTCCTGCGGTAGCATCGATAATTTGATCGATGCAGGGAAGGGGGAAGGGATCCTTTGGGCAAGCCTTGTTAAGTTCCTTGAAATCAACATATCGGGTGGTAGGTGCGACATATGCCAACGGATGGCTTATCATTGTGGGAGCCAGTAAGACATCACCGGTGCCTAGAAGCGGGATGAGGCGAAGACATGCACACCGGCGAATCTTACCCAGCTTCGGGGCTCTCCATGGAGATAACACCCCTACTGCTGCTCTGCGGGGTCTCCGCATGATCACTAGATCAACAAGTAGCTACAAGATGCTCCTTGAGCTGTTCGGTGGCAGGAGGAAGAAGGGAAAGGCTAGCTCTCTCCTCTCCCAATGGTGGTGTCTAAAACTCTCAGTGTTCAACGCTTTGCATGGGTGTCCCGGGGGGTTTATATAGGCCTACCCCCGGGGGTACAATGGTAATCCGGCTGGGCGCGGGCCCTGGCCGTTAGTGTCTACAACCGCCATCTTCTCCGCCGGCTTCTGGGGCCCGCCGACTGGTGGGTCCCGTCGAGGGCTGGTTACTGTAGCCTCGCCTCTGATGACGAGGGCTTTGTCGAGGTAAGCATGGCTACAGTGCTACTGCCTTGCGGGCTTCCATTGTAGCCATACCACGTCTCATCCGCTTAATGGTGCGCGCGCCCCGAGGGGAGCAAGCCGGCTACTGGAAGCCGGCCCGGCTTTGGGCCGGCTGGGGGAGGTCGGGCCGCCTTCGGATGTCTCTCTGACCGAAGGGGCCCGCTACCTACGGGTCGTACTGGCATCCCGTCGTGGATGGCGTCATGACTCTCATGGCCACAGTGCCACGCCGGATGGGGGATGGCCGCCCTGTACGGCATACTGTGGCCATGTATCTTCCGGGATTCGGGGGTGGCAGGGTTTGCTGTAGCCACGCCCCGCCCGGTCACCGTATTGGCGATGGTCTTTAGGATGTGGCATTCAGCCGCATGCTTCTTGGAGTCGGCCCTTCATGTGCCGTCTTCATGGAGTCGGTCCTTCATGGGCCGGCTTCTTGGTGTCGGCCCGATCGTGGCGCCCCCCAAAGGTTGTTTTATGGCCGGGCCGGCTTCCGCCAGCCGGCTTAGGCGATAGCCGGCCGGAGGAAGGCGGCCCCATGTCTTAGGTGCTTTGAGGTCCAATCGGCCTATTGTTTTTTCTGATGGCCAAAGGGAGCTGGTTAGGCTACCCGTGGTCATTTACTCCGACAATAGTCCCCGAAGCTGGTTGGGCTTCGCGGCTGAAGAGGGAATCGTGAAGCTCGGCCAGCTTCCTATCCCGAGGAGCTGGCTGCCAGGAGCCGGGCTTTCTTGCATGCCTTCTTGGCGAAGCTTCCTCAAAATTCAAAGGCGGGAACCAGCGGGCGCGAAAATCGAACAGCGGGCCGACCGCCCGCCTTCCGCGTGCCAGGTGGCACCCCTCAGCTGGCAGGGCCTGCCAGCCCACGCGCGTGACGGGACGCCGTTGCAGGCCGGGGCCCGCCACTCCCGCACCTCGGCCCGCGCGCGGATCTTCTGCGGCCCGAACCGACCGCACGTCTTCCGACGACGGTTCCCACTCGTCATCAAGGCGCGGTAATTGTGGGTCGTGGGGGAGTGGGCGCAGTTAATCCCACGCCCCTCCCACGCCTTGCCTCCTCGGCTTCGTCGCGCGAGGCTATAAGTAGGAGCGGGGAGGGGGACCTGCAGTAGTTCGCATGCTCGCCCTCGCCCCACCTCCTTCTTCCTCTGCCTCACCACAGCAGTTCCTCGCCATGCCCTTGCTTCGGCATCCTCTTCCTCCCAGCATGCCGCAGGCTTGCTGCCTTCGCGCCGGGCGCTTCTCGTCGTCGCGCTCGCCGCCATGGCTCCGACATCGAGTTCTTGGGACGGCTCCACCATCCGCGACGACCATATAGATTTTCTCCGCAAGACGCGGCGGCTTCCGAGCGAGGACCTCGTGCAAGTTCACCTCGTGCTGGCGAGGGAGATCTCGCTGGCGTCCGAGGAAGGCGAGCGAGTAATCTTCTACTCGCAATGCATGCGCGGCGCCGGCCTCCCTGCCAGCGGCTTCTTCCACGCGTTCCTCGAGTTCTACCAGCTCCAGCCGCACCACCTCACGCCCAACACGGTGGTGCTGCTGTCGCCCTTCATGTCTCTGTGCGAGGGCTTCCTCGGCGTCCTCCCCACCATCGAGCTCTGGGGGGAGTTCTTCCAATCCAAGCTCGGCAGGGCCGTCGCCGGAGTGTCGGCTCTGTGTGGCGCCTTCATCGCCATAAGGCGGTCCGTCTCCGACAACCCCTTTCCCGCCATCGCGCTGATCCAGTCGGTGAAGCTCTGGCAACGGTCTTACTTTTACGTAAAGAACGTTGCCCCGAATGGTGACTACGTCAACTTGCCGGCTTATGTAGCCGGCCCGCCGGCTGGGAGGCCGGCCACATGGTCCTACCGGGCCAGATCGCTGACGCCGGCTGGAGCCGGAGCCGTCGCCCGACTTCGGGTGCTCGTCCAGTCGGACCACCTGACCGGGCCCAACTTGATCGCCGCCTTCGTTGAGCGCCGGGTTCTTCCACTTCAGGGCCACCCTCATCTGATCTGTCAGATGAGCGGCCGCTTTGACCCGAGCCGGCTCAGCACCAGGGAGACGCCTCACGATGAGGTGTCCTACATGGTGAACCATATCGCCAACTGCAAGCTCAAGCCGGACTGGCAGTATGGCATGGCGCCATTCTCTCGTGCCAATCCACCACCCATGGTAAGTTTCTCTCTTTATTTGTTGCCGAATTCTTTTCCGGGCCGACTCTTGATCCATCAGTATGTCTTGAACCAGAATCCCTTTCTTCATCCTCCGGCCGGGACCGCGGGGCCGGAACGCAAGTTCGCCCCCGACCGCAAGGCGGACGACCCTGACGACGCCGACTTGGGAGTAGGTGCTGGCCGCCCTTTGGCCTGGTGAGGTAATCCCTTGCACCCCCAGCCACACTGCCGACTGGCTGGAGGTAGCCGTCGGCTACCTTGAGGCCTGGAAGGCTTCAGCAGCTCGATCCGATGCTCGACGAGCGCTAGAGTTTGTCCGGGCTTGGTACCCAGGGCTGAACTTCGATCAGCTGCGCACCTGGCGGCAGGAAGCCGGCGAGGAGCTGGAGGCGGTGCGGACGGCTATCATCCAGCGTGCCTTGGTGATCGCCGACTTCACCAACACCAGCATCTTTGCTCCTGAGGTGAACGAGGACGGCGTTGCGCAGCCGGAGGACTGGTTCGGGCTGAACCCAGCCAATGGTGAGGACTCGGGGAGGAGATTGACTCCAGCGACGAGGGCGAGGAGGAGGAGGAGGAAGACGGCGAAGATGCTGAGCCGGATGTCGGAGCGGCCAGCCAGCCTCAGCCTGACCGTGCCTCTAGCAACGAGGCACGCGCGAATGCTCCGCCTACCGCCGGCGACGACCAGGCCGAGACTCGCCAGTCGGCCACCCCTCCAGCCGACACCGCCGTCTCTACCGTTCTCCCTGAAGCTCCAGGCGCTCCCTTGGCTTGATTTATCATTTACTTTCCTGCTAGTTACTCTTTGGACAAACTTGTTATTTTGCGCAATTCCACCCACTGGGGGCGTATTCAAACTTTGTTGAAAGCCGGCCTTTCGAAGGCTCTGTGATGTATATATTATCATGCATGTGTTTGGCTTCCATTCTGACTTACTTTTTGTCTTTCAGCTTTCTTCCTTTGCGGCCTTCCCTTGGTTGCCGCCTTCCCAGCCGGACAGCTGCTCTGTAGTCTGTGGCTGGGTAAGGAGTTCGGCCGTCTAGGAAGGCAAAGGTTCAAACTTTCTTAGACTTTGGTAGAGTAGGAAGGGAAGCCGGCCAGCCGACTATTTCGATAGTCGGTTGGCGAGGGGGGAAGCCGGCTTGCGTTATGTAAGTTCGTTACTCCTTAGCAATTTTTTCATATGGGCATCCTTTCCGCCTTTAGCTCTTGCTAGTCGGGCAGCTGATTCTTCGAGCTGTGACTCTCGCAAGAGAGGGCTTGGGTGCCAGCACATTACTTGTCTGACTGCAGGTAGAACTTGGACATAACTCAAGGCGGCAAGTCCCCGAGCCGACTTAGTCGAACCCGGTGCCGGACAGAGAAAATAAGTAGGGTAATCATGGGAGTGACACCCGGCATACATAGATAAAATAGGGCAGTCCCCGAGAACTCCTCGGGGGGCCGTTGTCTCATACTTAGTACAAAAGATAGCGTGATACATACTGCATTTCAACTGTAAAATCTTCCAAGAAGATTGGCGTTCCACGGGCACTCCGATTCCTTGCCGGAGTCGTCTCTCTTGCGTGCCTTCGGCTTCTGTGCGTCGATTAGGTAGTAGGAGTCGTTTCCCAGAGCCCGACTGATGACGAAGGGACCTTCCCAAGGGGCTGATGGCTTGTGTTGTCCGGCTATTCGCTGGATTAGCCGGAGCACAAGGTCTCCCTCTTGGAAGGTTCTTGGCTTCACTCTCCGACTATGGTACCGGCGTAGTCAGGGCTAACAGCCGGCTTTCTTCCAGCAAATCAACGCCGTCTTCTCTTGCTTCCTTGGCCTCTGCCTCCGTGTACATGGTGACTCGAGGTGAGTCGAACTCGATGTCAGTTGGGATGACAGCCTCAGCACCATATACAAGGAAGAAGGGGGTGAAGCCGGTCGATTTGTTTGGAGTAGTGCGCAGACTCCAGAGGGCGGCCGGCAGCTCGTCGAGCCAGCAGCCGGCCGAACGCTCCAGCGGTACGACCAGTCGGGGCTTGATGCCGGAGAGAACAAGGCCGTTTGCTCGCTCGACTTGGCCGTTTGACTGCGGGTGGGCAACGGACGCTAAGTCCAGTCGGATGCCATGTGTTGCGCAGAAACGTGCCAATGCTCCCTTGGCGAAATTGTGCCGTTGTCGGTAATGATGCTATGTGGGATGCCATACCGGGTTGTAATGTCGGCAATGAATGTCACGGCAGTCGGGCCATTCAGCTTCTTGATCGTCTTTGCTTCAATCCACTTGGTGAATTTGTCTACGGCGACAAGCAGATGTGTCATGCCGCCGCGCGCCGTCTTGAATGGTCCGACCATGTCCAGTCCCCAGACGGCAAAGGGCCAAGTGATGGGGATGGTCTTGAGTGCAGAAGCCGGCAAGTGTTGCTTGGAGCCGAAGACTTGGCACCCTCTGCAGTGCTTGACTAGTTCCTTGGCATCCTCCAATGCAGTCGGCCAGAAAAATCCATGGCGGGAGGCTTTGGCGATGAGCGCTCTGGAGGCGGCATGGTGGCCGCATTCGCCTTGGTGGATGTCTTTGAGGATTGCTATGCCCCTCTCCTATTCGACGCAGCACTGGAAGACTCTGGTAGCGCTGCGCCTAACTAGCTCTCGATTCATTAGTGTGTAGGCTCCGGCTCGGTGTTGGACTTGTCTGGCCGAGATCTCATCAGTCGGTAGTTCTCCATTCACCAGAAACCGGAGGATGGGCTGGGCCCATGATGGAGCGCTGATTTCTTCTACTGCCAAGACGTCTACTGCAACCAGGGTGGGCGGGCTGGGTTGTGAGGACTTGGAGTCGGCCTCCGCCTGCTGTGCCACTGCAGTCCCCGGGCCGGGTTCGGCTACAGCAGTCCCCGGGCCGGGTTCGACTATGGAAGTCCCTAAGCCGGCTGCCGAAGTCCCCGAGCCGCCTGCCTGGTCCCCGAAGTCGGATCCGACTGCGTCGGGGTCAGGCGGCACGAAGATGGAACTGGATTCCAGAGACGGCTTGACAGATGGCTTCAGGAGGCGTTGGAGGGCGACTCCAGTTGGTATAGCTTGTCGGGTGGAGCCTATTCTTGCCAGGGCATCTGCTTGCTCATTATCGGCTCGTGGCACGTGAAGGAACTCGCACCCCTCGAAATATCCGCTGAGCTGCTGGACAAGGAAGTGTAGCTCGCCATGTTTGCGTCCTTGGCGTCCCAATCGCCGGATGATTGCTGAACCACTAGGTCCGAGTCGCCATAACACAGGATTCGGCCGATGCCGAGTTCTTTGGCTAGCCGGAGCCCGTGTATGAGCGCCTCATACTCGGCCACGTTGTTGGAGGCGGCAAAGTGGATTTGCAATGTATATCTGAGTTTGTCGCCTTTGGGAGAGGTGAGGACAATGCCGGCTCCCAAGCTGGTGCGCATCTTGGATCCGTCAAAATGCATCCGCCAATGAGTGGAGTCCGGAGCCGGCGGTAGGTACTGGGTCTCGGCCCAGTCGATGAGGAAGTCGGCCAGTGCTTGGGACTTGATGGCAGTGCGGGGCTGATAGTAGATCGTGTATGGAGCCAGCGCAATGGCCCATTTCGCCACTCGGCCGGATGCGTCCCGGCTGCCTATGATCTCGGCGAGTGGGGCAGTGCATACGACCATGATGAGATGCTCTTGAAAGTAGGGCTTGAGCTTCTTGGAGGCAAAGTACACACCATAGCACATTTTCTGATAGTGCGGGTAGTTCTGCTTGGAGGTGGACAATACTTCGCACAAATAATACACCGGTCTCTGGACTAGCTGAGCTCGGCCTTCCTCTGGGCGCTGAACCACAATGACTGTGCTGACCACCCGGCTGGTGGCGGTGATGTAGAGGAGCATGGGCTCCTTCTCAGTTTGGGCCGCCAAGACAGGCGGCGTGGACAGCATCTTCTTCAACTCATTTAAAGCTTGATCTGCTTGGTCATTCCATTCAAAGTGAGCCGACTTCTTCATAAGTCGGTAGAGGGGGAGAGCCTTCTCTCCAAGATGGCTCATGAAACGGTTCAAAGATGCCAGGCATCCAATGAACTTTTGGACGTCTCGCAGCTTGGTAGGGACCTTCATTCTCTCTATGGCCTTGATCTTTACTGGGTTGCACTCAGTGCCGCGTTTGGAGACCAGAAAGCCCAGAAGTTGGCCAGCTGGTACTCCGAACACACATTTCTCCGGGTTGAGCTTGATCTGATACCAACGCAGGTTCTCAAATGTTTCCTTGAGGTTTTCCAGCAGGGTGCCGAGTTTCTCCGTCTTCACCACAACATCGTCTATGTAGATGTGGGCATTTCTGCCGAGTTGCTTGAGGAGGCATTTCTGCATGCAACGCTGAAAAGTGGCGCCGGCATTTCTCAAGCCGAACGTCATAGTCAGGTAACAGAAAGCTCCGAATGGGGTGATGAAGGCTGTCTTCAAGCGATCAGCCGGGTTCAGTTTTATCTGGTGGTATCCGGAATAGGCATCCAAAAAACTCAACAGCTCGCATCCGGCTGTGGAGTCTATCACTTGGTCAATCCTTGGCAGGGCGAATGGATCTTTGGGGCAGGCTTTGTTGAGGCTGGTGTAATCGATGCACATGCGCCACTGCTTGTTCTTCTTCAGTACGAGGACTGGGTTGGCAAGCCATTCTGGAAAGAACACTTCCATAATGAAGCCGGCTGCCAGAAGCCGGGCTATATCTTCTCCGACTACTCTTCTCTTCTCTTCTGACAGGCGGCGCAAGGGCTGCCTGACCGGCTTTGCGTCAGATCGGACGTGTAGCTTGTGCTCGGCGAAATCCGCCGGAACACCTGGCATGTCTTTGGGAGACCACGCGAAGATGTGCCGATTCTCATGGAGGAAATCGACGAGCTCGCCTTCCTATTTGCTGTCGAGGCTTGTGCCTATGACGGCGTGCCTCTCCGGGTGCTCCGGGTCCAGGGGTATCTTCTTTGTCTCTTTGGCCGGCTGGAAAGAACCTTGAGCTTCACATTCTTTGGGGTCAGGAGACAAAGCCGGCTGCTTGCCAGCCAAGGGCACAACCCGGTCCAGCATCTTCTTCTCTTCGGCAATCATGAGGGACTCGGCCAGGTGACTGCTAGCTGGCCGCCGCACACTCAGCGGACTTCTTGTAGTCTCCGGCTATGGTGATAATGCCCTTGGAACTCGGCATCTTCATCTTGAGGTAGGCGTAGTGGGGCACAGCCATAAACTTGGCCAACGCTGGTCGGCAAAGCAGTGTGTGGTACGGGCTCTCCAAATCCACCACCTCAAACCATATTGCCTCTCGGCGGAAATGATCCTTGTCTCCAAAGAGGACATCCATCTTGATCTTGCGGATTGGTGTGCAGGACAGGCCGGGTACGATGCCATGGAACACGATCCGGCTAGGCATGAGGTGCCTCGGCTTGATGTCGAGCTTCTCCATGGTATCTCGGTACAGAATGTTGATACTGCTCCCGCCATCTATAAGCACGCGGGAGAATCAAGCGGCGCACCTCTCCGTCGCCAGGGTAGCCTCCAAAACGAGGGCATAGGAGCCGGCAGATGGCATCACCGCTGGGTGGTCGTCCTGGCTCCAGCTGATGGGTTTCTCGGACCAGTGCATAAACTCAGGGTTACTGGAGGCGACCGCGTTGACTTCTTGCTGTTGCCGGCGCCGACTTCACCGATCGTCTGGTTGGCTTGTGAAGATGATGTAGGCGGCGTGCTCGTCAGGGAACTCGTCATGGACGGCTCCGACTGCAGGCCGAGTGGCCGGCTGCTGGGGGGCAGGAGGCGGCAACAGCCCCTCGCCCTTGGAGATTCAGGTGAGCCAATGGCACTTTCGGGTCGTATGGTTGGACGGCTTCGCGCCGCTGTGGAACCTGCAGGGGGCACCGAGAGCTTGCTCGTAGGAGAAAGCTGGCTGCCAAGCCGGCCTGCCGCCCTTCGGTTTCTTGGGAGCCAGCCGTCCGTTAGGCTGCTCTTCTTCGACCGTGGCCACCTGCCGACTAGTGGTAGGCGGCATAGGGGCCTTGCGCTTGTTGTCGCTCTGGTACGAGCGCTGGGTGGACTCTCCAGCCGGCGTCTTGGGAGCCGGTGCAAGCACTTTTCCAGAGGCGTCGACTCGGAGCTCGGTCTTCATGGAGGAGTCGGCCATGGCGTATTTGTCCGCAATGATCAATAGCTCATCAAGGGTAGTCGGCTTGTCGCAGAGGAGGCGGTGCTTGAGGAGGGTGCCCTCTCGGCACCCGGCCATGAAGTACTCGATCGCCTGAACCTCGTGCACCCCTTCGCAAGAGTTTCGGAGCTCGGCCCAATGTATGAGATAGTCACGAGTCGATTCGTCGGGTCCTTGTACACACAAGGAGAGCTGTTGGGGCTTGGGTGCCCGCTTGTAGGTGCTGGTGAAGTTGCGGATGAAGGCTTCCGTGAAGTCGAGACAGCTGTTGACGCTGTAGGGCTTGAGGCTGTTGAGCCAGGTGCGCGCCATGCCTTGGAGCATCAAGGGGACATACTTTACAGCAACGCGCCGACTGCCATTTGCTATGTGAACCGCGGTGGAGTAGTCGATCAACCAGTCCGCCCGCTTCACGGAGCCGTTATACTTGGGCGTGTCTCTTGGGAGCGAGAACCCTTTGGGAAAGGGCTCGTCGCGGATGCGGGGGGCGAAGCAAGGCGGACCGACATCATCTTCTTCTTCTAGGGCCAGGGATCGCGCAAGGCGGTCGATCCGATGGCGGGCATCGTTCTCACCGACTCCTTCACGGCGACCAAGTCGGCCGCTGAGAGTCGGATGCTCGATAGGCCGTGGGGTGGGGTATCTCTCCCCGCGAGGTGGAGGAGGGGGTAAATCGCCTCGTCTCTCCACGCCTTGGGGACGGCCTTCCGCGTTGCGCTCGATGGTGATTTTGTGTCCGGCTGCGGCTAGCAGTCGGCTCCTTCTCTTGTCTCGCACGGGTGCCGCCCGTAGTCGGCGTACGCGATGTCGCGCAGTGTTCTCGGTGAGGGGGGCTCTCAGCTTGGACGCCAGCTTCGTAGCGCGCTGCGGCCGCATCGATCAGTTGCTGGATGCATCTAGTCATGTAGGGGAGCTCGTCGGCCCCCAGTCCGTTGAGCTCGTCAACGATCGACTGGGCGGCGCGTAGATTCTCGAGGGGCGTGGCGTAGACCGGGCGCTCTGCATCCAGCATGCAGGCGATGGCTGCGTCGCGTTTCATGATGGCGCCGACTCGGCTTGGCCCTTTTGGAGGCGGCGTGCCGAAGGCGGCACGGTCGACCTTGCGCTGGTGGGCTTCCGTGAGGCGTCTCATGGCGTTTATCTTCTGGCCTTTTGCGACGAGGGCAAGGCGGCGAGCCTCCAGCGCCTCGGCGTCGGCATCGGCTGGAATGGGGATGGACAAGTCCTGCAGCACCGCTTGCAGGGCGTCGTGGGTGTTCTTGCCGGAGGCGGCTCCGTGGCTGATGACTAGCACCTCAGTGACGATGCTGCCGCCACTGTCAGCTCGCGGGAGGGGATCATCAAAAATGATCACGTCGGAGGGGAAGGCGTCAAGCGATGCCGTGTCGGAGTCGACAAGCATCGGGTCGGTGGAATCGACCGACTCCAAGTCCGCGGTAGGCTTGCCGGAGACATGGAGTTGGTCGAGGAGACTGACGAGGCGGCTCTCGAGGCAGCCGGTGCCCGCGTCGGATGCGGGCTCGTCGAAGATGCTAACCTCGCCAAGGAGATAAGCGAGGCAGCTTGCCGCGCAAGCATCGTCGACGCCTTGCAGCGCGTCGGGGCAAGCGCCATCGGGCGTGCCAGGCTGGCTACGCTCGCGCGGGAGGAAAAGAGTTCCCGTCCAGAGAAGGTCTTCGGACGATGGTGCACCTCGCCCCATGGTGGGCGCCAAATGTCGGGTGGTAGGTGCGACATATGCCAACGGATGGCTTATCATTGTGGGAGCCAGTAAGACATCGCCAGTTCCTGGGAGTGGGATGAGGCGAAGACATGCACGCCGGCAAATCTTACCCAGCTTTGGGGCTCTCCTTGGAGATAACACCCCTACTGCTGCTCTGCGGGGTCTCCGCATGATCACTAGATCAACAAGTAGCTACAAGATGCTCCTTGAGCTGTTCGGTGGCAGGAGGAAGAAGGGCAAGGCTAGCTCTCTCCTCTCCCGATGGTGGTGTCTAAAACTCTCAGTGTTCAACCCTTTGCATGGGTGTCCCGGGGGGTTTATATAGGCCTACCCCCCGAGAGTACAATGGTAATCTGGCTGGGCGCGGGCCCTAGCCGTCAGTGTCTACAACTGCCGTCTTCTCCGCCGGCTTCTAGGGCCCGCCGACTGGTGGGTCCCGTCGGGGGCTGGTTACTGTAGCCTCGCCTGTGATGACGAGGGCTTTGTCGAGGTAAGCATGGCTATAGTGTTGCTGCCTTGCGGGCTTCCATTGTAGCCATACCACGTCTCATCCGCTTAATGGTGCGCGCGCCTCGAGGGGAGCAAGACGGCTACTGGAAGCCGGCCCGACTTTGGGCCGGCTGGGGGAGGCCGGGCCGCCTTCGCATGTCTCTCTAACCGAAGGGACCCGCCGCCTATGGGCCGTACTAGCATCCTGTCGTGGATGGCGTCATGACTCTCATGGCCACAGTTCCACGCTGGACGGGGGATGGCCGCCCCGTACGGTGTACTGTGGCCATGTATCTTCCGGGATTCGGGGGTGGCAGGGTTTGCTGTAGCCACGCCCCGCCTGGTCACCGTATGGGCGATGGTCTTTAGGATGCGGCATTCAGCCACCTGCTTCTTGGAGTCGGCCCTTCGTGTGCCGTCTTCATGGAGTCGGTCCTTCATGGGCCGGCTTCTTGGTGTCGGCCCGATCGTGGCGCCCCCCAAAGGTTGTTTTATAGCCGGGCCGGCTTCCGCCAGCCGGCCGGAGGAAGGCGGCCCCATGTCTTAGGTGCTTTGAGGTCCAATCGGCCTATTGTTTTTTCTGATGGCCAAATGGAGCTGGTTAGGCTACCCATGGTCATTTACTCCGACACAACACACAGGCGCCAGGATTTGTCCTTCTTTGGTACCATTACTAGGTTTGCTAGCCAGTCCGGATGTTTTATATCTTTAATGAATCCGGCCTCCAATAGTTTGGCTAGCTGCTCTCCCATGGCCTGTCTCTTAGGTTCGGAGAATCGCCGAAGATCTGGTTTGACTGGCTTGAATCCTTTTAGGATATTTAGGTTGTGCTCGGCCAGCCGGCGTGGGATTCCTGGCATGTCTGAAGGGTGCCAGGCAAAGATGTCCCAATTTTCGCGTAGGAATTCTCATAGTGCGGCGTCTACATCAGGGTTTAATTGTGCCCCGATGGAGGCCGTCTTTGTAGGGTCCGTTGGATGGACATGGAATTTGACTATTTCATCCGCCGGTTTAAAAGAGGCGGAATTGGATCTCTTATCGAGTATCACATCGTCCCTGTTCACCGTGGAGCGCAGCGCAGTGAGTTCCTCGGCCGCTAGGTCTTCGGATAGTGCCTCAAGGGCAAGTGCGGCTATTTTATTTTCGGCGCGGAGTGCTATGTCCGGGTCACTAGCAAGAGTGATGATTCCGTTGGGTCCGGGTATTTTGAGCTTCATGTACCCGTAATGGGGTATAGCTTGAAAAATTGTGAATGCCTCTCGCCCTAATAGAGCGTGGTATCCGCTGCTGAACGGGGCCACTTGGAATGTGACCTCCTCGGACCTGTAATTATCCGGCGTGCCGAACACCACATCCAGTGTGATTTTTCCTGTACAGCATGCTTCCCGACTGGGGATTATTCCTCTAAAGTTATGCTGCTTCGCTCAATACGGCTCCAGTCTATTTCCATTTTTTGAAGGGTTTCCTCGTAAATGAGGTTTAATCCGCTGCCACCATCCATGAGTACCTTGGTAAGGAGAAAACCGTCCACTATTGGACTGAGGACCAATGCAGCTGGTGCTCGGGCTGTTCGGAATTTAGGTTCATCACTGGCATTAAAGGTAATAGCCGTGTCACTCCATGGATTTATTGTTGCTACCTGGTGGACTTCGGCAAGGCTGCGGAGTGTTCGTTTCCGCATATTATTTGATGCGAAAGTTTCGAAGACTGTTAATAGCGTACTGGTATTGCTGGGCTGGTGCTCTGGAGCTAGAAGCTCTTCGCCACTTTTGGCCACCTGTTGTAGTATCCAACATGCTCTAAGGCTATGAGTTGGAGTGGCGACCTCTGACTATGAATTTTGCAGGGTCCATTGAGCCATCCCTCCAGTACGGTTCCGTGCCCTTTAGAGGGTTTTTGCTTTTTGGTATTTAACCTAGGTGCCTGGTAATGATGCACCCTTTTACTTTGGATTGGGTTGTGTTCAAGGCCGGATTATCCCAAAATTTGATTTCGGTTTTCCAGGCGCTCTCCATCGCACAGTACTTTCGTACTTTGGACGCCAAGTCAGCAAAGCGTGTAATTTTACGACGACTTACGGTGTTGAGGATTCCTTCGTCCGTGCAATTAATGCAGAAGAATGAAATTGCGTCCTCTTCACGGTAGTCCTTTATCCTGTTCATGACCAGGAGGAATCTGGCCCAGTAATGATGTACTGTTTTGGCGGGCTCTTGCCGGATTTGGGATAGATCACTTATGTTTGGGTGGGCGGGTGGAGTTAAATTCCGAACTCCGTCCGATCTAAGACTCAGGGGCCAAGAAGTTTCGGAACTTGGAAGCTTGGGTTCTTGGACGTTGTCCGATGAATCTAGCCCGCTGCCTGACTTCAAGTTCAGGGCTTGAGTGGTGTTCTCCCCTCCGCGGGAATCCGGCATGGAGGGGTCAGGAATCCGGACATAGCTAGTCCTTAGGATAGAAGAAGGGTCGCCATATTGTTCCTCGACCACAACAACGTGGTGGGTAGCCTGGGGAGAGTTAATCTCTCTCAGATTGGGTTTAGGCCCAATCTGGTCGTAGTCTATAGCGACTCCCAGGGCGGCGATGCGATCGAAGAGCTCGTTTAAGGAAGAGAGCTCCATCGGATCTAACTGCTCGGCGAGTTCCGAGTTGAAGTGAAGATTTCTTTTGATGACCCGAGAAGTCATCGTCGGCGCGGCGGCCGAACAGGCGGTCATAAGAAAACCGCCTAGCCGGAGAGTTTGGCCGATGGCCAAATCTCCTTTAGCAACGATGCCATCTTTAAAGATGGGACGAGGCATCCTTCCTGATGGCGACGGCACAGAGGAACTCTTAATGAAAGCACCAATGTCGGTGTCAAAACCGGCGGATCTCGGGTAGGGGGTTCCGAACTGTGCGTCTAGGCGGATGGTAACAGGAGACAAGGGACACGATGTTTTTACCCAGGTTCGGGCCCTCTCAATGGAGGTAAAACCCTACTGCTGCTTGATTAATATTGATGATATGGGTAGTACAAGAGTAGATCTACCACGAGATCAAAGAGGCTAAACCCTAGAAGCTAGCCTATGGTATGATTGTTGTTCGTCCTACGGACTAAAACCCTCCAGTTTATATAGACACCGGAGAGGGTTAGGGTTACACCGAGTCGGTTACAATGGTAGGAGATCTACATATCCGTATCGCCAAGCTTGCCTTCCACGCCAAGGAAATTCCCATCCGGACACGGGACGAAGTCTTCAATCTTCTATCTTCACAGTCCAGGAGTCCGGCCAACGATGATAGTTCGGCTATCCGGACACCCCCTTATCCGGGACTCCCTCAGGCCCTGTTCGAGATCATACGGTCCCCTCACGGGCTAGATGATCGAAATGAAGAAGATGACGGCTCCCAATATCTGAACAATACCGGGGAGGGTGATGATATGATATTCGATCGTGACGATCGAATTGATGAAGTCATGAACAACGACTATGATTATGATGGCGAAGAAAATGTTGATCTTGAAATAACAGAGACCGGCGAGGTATATTTATATAAGCAGACATCCGGTGATCATCACATGTTTTAAATGATTTGAAGATATATTAACGAATCGATCTTTCTTCTTTCAGCCCTACGTATCGAGCAAATCTTCTACAGGCAGAGTGCGAGGCCCGGGCAAAATGTTGAAGGAGGGCGTAAAGTACAACATCGATGCCATCAAAACTAATAGCAAACCACTAGCGCCTAAGAACATTGCGAACTAGTTCGTTCATCAGTGCGGAGTTCTTGTGAAGGACCAACTCCCGATCTCCCTTCAAGAATGGAAAGAGCCAGCAAAGAAACATCCAGATCTTACTTTTGTCGAAGACAGGGCAAAAACTCTGCTTTGGGAAAAACTCATGGAACATTTCACCCTACCAGATCATTTCATAGCTGCAGATGTGGAGAAAGTCAAGGACGCTGCTCTTAGGAAGATGGCAATTGCATTCAACAACCACAAGAAAACTTTATGGAATAACTACGTCAAAGGAGGAAAGAAGACTCCAGAATTCAAGGGAACACTGGAGAAGCAAAGAGAACACTGGCCCGCTTTCGTGAAATTCAAGGAATCAGAATTATCTAAGGAACGGTCCAGAAAAAACAAGGTCAGTGCCGCAAAAAAGGAGCAATTCCATAGGCTGGGGCCAGGTAGCTACGTGGTGGCAATGCCTAAGTGGGATAAGTCGGAGCAAGAGATGCAGGGTGCACATGTCACTCCAGTTACATTGAGCTGGCCCCACAGGTGCAGAACTTGGTTCGATGCACATGGAGGGCGTTGCAACCGAAGATAGGCTAGGTTTCGAAGAAGGCTTGTCTTAAAGGAGCCGAAGTTAAGTTACTTGAAGCAATAGAAGATGCTCGAAAGGGGTTGTTCACGCCCAACAGAGAAAACAACGAGCTTACGCGCGCCCTAGGAAATCCTAAACACCCGGGAAGAACACGAGGCAAGGGCGTTGTTCCGTGGTATGAGGGCTTTTCGGAATGGAACGCCGACTACAGAAGCTGTGCAAGAAGGAAGATGGAGGAGGAGAAGAAGAAGCTGGAGGACGAGTAGAGGCAGCAGCAAGCAGAACGCCTTCAAGGCCTAGAATCAGCGCACACGGACTAGGCACTCAAATTCCAGCGGCAGCAGCAGCAGATCGACTCACTCAGCCAGGAAAGGGGGTCTCAGTAGCCGCAGCAGCTAGCAGATGATCCATCATTGGATAGCACCGTCCCATCCATGCCGAGAAGCAGCATGGGTTCCGCCCCGGGCAACGCACTGCTGGATAGATACCCTGTGGATGACATCATGGAGAACACTAACTGTGAGCTACACTTCAAAATAAAGAACATATCTATGAAGGCGGCGGATGCCGTTGCTTATACAAATCCCCCCGGAGCGACCTTCCATTGCAGCCTGATTCCAGCCGGCTATGCTCGTGTCGTGGTTGATGAGGTGGTGGACTATTATTCAGGGCTACAGCTTGACATTCCTGGAGGTGACGAGGAGCACACACTGGGAGAGGCCATACATCGTATCATCCTATGGAGAAAGGATTGCATCATCTTTCGAAGGCTATCTACACCGCGTCAGCTAGATCTTGACATTCCAGGAGGTGAGGAGGAGCAGACGACTCATGCTTTTCCAAGTCCGGCACAACTTCAAGCCACTCCTCTGCATCAACTCAGCCAACGCGTGAGGCCACTCCTCCTGCTTCAACTCAGCCAACGCGTGAGGCCACTCCTCCTCGTCCAAGTCCACCAACGCGTGCCACTCCTCCTCCAATCCGACACTGCGTCAGCCGTCTCCGCTGCCTGAGCAATCGCGGAAGAGAGCCGCCGCAGCTATGGTGTGTAGTGCTACAAGTCGAGGTAGTACACGAGGTACAGGCAGAGGCAAGCGATTTCAATATGGTCCAAGCCTCGGGCCTCTTCAGCAGAGGGAGAAAGTGCCTGTGGATAAGAATGACCACTTGATTCGTATGGCTAAAGCACCAGCTCCCAAGCCTGTTGACTCAGACTATGAGCGCCAAATCAGGAAGACACATCGAGCACGACAAAAGGAGTCGAGCTTGCGCTCCAGCCCAGCAGCTGGCCAAAAATGCGGGAAAACCATTCCCCAGCTAGGAGAATAGGCAGCACAATCAACCCCCCGCTTGTTGTACAAACACATGAGAGTACCGGCGCCGGTCAGCTGTTAATAACCGACGAGCATAGAAGGCAGGCTGAAATGCTCGGTATCACTTTTGGACAACTCCTTGAGATTGAGCCCATGTCTCCGCTTAGAGAGGAGGACATAAAACCGAAATATGTCCGCGGCCAACCTTTGGTCAAGCCAGAGGAGGTCAAGAACCTCCCAACGAGAATGTATGAATTGCATGATTGGTAAATAAAAATTACCAAGGGTACCAATCGAGAGTCCCTCATGATGAAAGTCAAGGAAGAGTATTACTTCCATAAGCTAGCTCTGACCGTTGAGTATTCAGAACTATGGCAGTTATTCAATCAAGAAGCACTCGACAAAGCTCTCGTCAGTTGTTATTGTCTGTAAGTGATTTCTTTCTGTAATTTAAGTCTCAAGCTAGTTGTAGTGCTCATTGATCGATCATTACCTGTAATTATACTCACTATATTCTTTTCTGTGGTATTATGCAGGATGAAGATGTATGAAATGAAAAAAGGTGGACCCTATGGCATTGGTTTCATTGACCCAAATACCGTTAATGAACAAATATGGACATATGCATGGTATAGAGACGATGTAGAGAAAAACATGCTAGAGTTCTTGAAGCGCCTCAATACCAATGAAGATATACTGCTTCCTTACAACTTCCGGTGAGTCACACTGTCTTGTACTATAAATTCTGCTTTTGCTTACTAGCTAGATAGATGTTAATAATTAAGTGCATAGGCTTTAGGGTAGTTGATGAGTGTTATGCACATGCCCGCTTAATTAAACCATGCAAACATATGTGCATGCAGTTACCACTGGATCTTGTTAATCATTAAAGTTGACGAAGCAACAGTTGTAGCACTGGATTCACTACTTAAAAAACAAAGTGACTACTCAATCTTGAAGGGGATAGTCAACAGGTAATTTCAATCATTATTAACTATATGTCAGCCTCTTTAGTTTATCATTTCTTGATATCAACTATTTAATAACTCGTTTATTCATTTTCTTTGCTGGCGAGTAGGGCTTGGGCAAAGTTCAGGAAAGAGGTTCCAAGTCCATGGAAAAAAAAGTTGTATTAATTTCGACCCAAGGTATAATTAATTAAGTAGTACTAGCTAGCTACCATCACTTTAATTCTAGTTTCAATACCATTAATTATCATGCTTGATTAATTATTATCTCATTAAATTCTAATCTCGTAAAGGACCTGAAGTAGGCAAAGGGGACTCAAGTGTGTGCATACTACGTTTGCGAGAACAGATGCATGATGGCGTCCGAAAGGACCAAATCTGATAGACAGCTATGGGTACGTTTAACAGAACAATATTCACAACTTTTACATCATTATCGATATCTAGTCACATAATTAATACACATGCATATTGATCTCCTTCTTAACAGTTCAATGAGAAACACTTTACCTATATATATGATCGCTTCTACGAGAAATTATATTTATATATATGCATAACGTGTACAATATGTAGTATCGTAAAATACCAGCAAACGAAAAAGAATTAAATGGAAAACACAAAATTAAAGGGAAAATAAATAATAAAACCACAACCTCCCAAAACTTTTAGTACCGGTTGGTGTTACCAACCGGTACTAAAGGGCTTCCAGCCCCCAGCGCTGGCACGTGCCACGTGGTGGCCCTTTAGTGGCGGTTCGTGCAGAACCGGTACTAAAGGGGGAGGGGACCTTTAGCCCGGTTCTCCACTAATGTTAGTGTGGCTCATTGGTGCTTTGGGTGTGATGCTAGCGAGAATAAAGGCACTACAGTTCTTCTCCTGCCATGGCGAAGTTTTATTTGGCAGTGTCACAGAGCAAGAGAGTTTGTGTCTCAACAAGTTTGGTTTCACGAACCATGAATTTTTAGGCCTATGTCATTGCAGATTCGTTCATATGGATCTGACGGGTTTTTGTTAGTGTTTTTCGACCCTTCTTTGTTGGTGCAATCCATTGTGACTCTGGAGTCACGCATTAGCGTTCTATTGAAGATCTGGTAGCTCGACGACCTATACTTATAGGGGAGTATCCCTTGTCTACATACGTTCAGCGATTACGGCTTCCCATCATTTTCCATGGGCAACTCAAGAAGGTTTCTGAAACCTATGAATGTAGTCAAGTTTGAGATGGTGTATGAGTGGCGCCATCGCTGCTTCGATCTGACAGTAATCTCTTTAAGCCTTGACACTATTTCATGTTGCGAAGATTGATACCATTTAGAAGATGATTCTGAGAAATTTCATTGTAATTCTTAGTTATAGGAGTATTTTGTAAATTCTTGGATCTATGATTCGAAACATCATACCTATAGTTTTGTTGAGTTTGAATGACGTTATATGTCTTTTTTATTGGGGATAATTAATTTGGTGCCCTTAGTTGTGTCCCACTCAGCAGGTTTACCCCTAGTTTCCGAAAACACTTGTTCCTGCCCAAATCACTTTGCTCCTCTTATGCTTTTGCCCTTTGACCGTTTGACCATCACTTTGAAAACTTCATAAAACATTCATACTAACTCATAAAAAATTAAATAAGATATCAAAATGTTCACAAAAGCATCACCTATATGTGCATGTCATTTGCATTCATGAAAAAAATGTTTGACATTCCTTATCTCAGTTTTAGTTCATATCATCTTAGCATGAATAGTAAAATTTAAAAAAAATCTATAAAATTTTGGTGGCAAACTTTGACCATTGTTTTGAGTGCTTGGCAAGTTTCATAAGGAATGGCATTCGTGGAAGTCGTGATAAAAAAATGAAATTTTGGAGCATTAGTTTTTGTTTTTTTGCCACGACTTCCACGAATGTCATTCCCTTATGAAACTTGGCAAGCACTCAAAACATTAGTCAAAGTTTGCCACCAATTTTTTTATAATTTTTATAATTTTTTTAGATTTTACTATTCATGCTATGATGATATGAGCTAAAATTGAAATGGGGACTGGCTAACACTTTTTTATGAATGCAAATAACATGCACATATAGGTGATGCTTTTCTGAACATTTTGATATCTTATTCGAATTTTTCTGAGTTAGTATGAATTTTTTATGAAGTTTTCCAAGTGATGATCAAACGGTCAAAGGGCAATAGCATAAGAGGAGCAAAATGATTTGGTCAGGAACAAGTGTTTCCGGAAAAAGTAGGGATAAACCTGCCGTGTGTGACCCAACTAGGGGCATAAAATCAATTATCCTTTTTTATTGCAGGTGAAGTTATAGGTCATTTGTTGAAGCAAAAAAGATGGATGCTCCTGTGTGCGCGAGGACCTGATCGTAAGCCGCTCGGATTGACGAGTTATTTCCAATGCGAAAACGCATGTACGCCGCACCTTTAGCTTGCTGTATAGACAGCCGGGAAGTGGAGGATGCCCAAAGGGAAGGCGTCTGTTGTAGTGCTCGGATCTCACGCACGTCAACTCAGCTCGATCGGATCAATTTCTACGACGCCGACTGATTTGATTGCAAAAGGGAAGAAGGCGTGTGTTGTACGTACTGCTTGGATTTGAGTTGATACGATTGCTGGAGGTTGCACGTATATTTCTACCTCTAGGAACCAGCCGTTACAAAACCTTACTGAGCGGTGATAGTTACAAGTCGTGGTAAATTCCAAGAGCTCCGTTGTCTGTTCACGAATATGCGTAGCAACAGATTTTACCCGGCATCTTTTGCTGTTTCGATCAGCAACATTTCCATCCCGCCACGCCGCTTCCGTCCCGCGTCCCATATACTCCTGCTAGTATATAAAACCTTCCCACATCCCCTCCGTATCTCCAGTGGGTAGCCTCTTCCTCCTCCTGCTGCATCCTGATCGACTCAAAAGCACGCGCCACAAGTCAACAACTTAATTTGATCCTTCCCTGAGATGGACCCCGCGGCCTTCGCTTCCCCTTCGTTCGACGCCTGCGTCCAAGGCAGCAGCTTCCAGCCGCTCAACCCAGAAGACGTGCGCGCATACCTCTACAAGGCTGCCGACTTCATCATGGATTACTACACCAGCGTTGAGTCCATGCCGGTTCTCCCCGACGTGAAACCCGGCTACCTACGGGACGAGCTGAGGGCGTCCCCGCCAGAACACTCGGCTCCCTTCGACGTCACCATGAAGGAGCTGAGGACATCGGTCGTCCGCGGGATGACGCACTGGGCTAGCCCCAGTTTCTTCGCGTTTTTCCCGTCCACCAACAGCGCCGCAGCCATCGCGGGGGAGCTGATCGCTTCGGCCATGAACACCGTAGGGTTCACGTGGCAGGCGGCTCCCGCGGCCACCGAGATGGAGGTGCTCGTGCTCGACTGGCTCGCCCAGCTCCTGCGCCTGCCAACCAGCTTCATGAACCGCACCAGCGTGGGGCGTGGCACCGGAGGCGGTGTCATCCTGGGGACCACTAGCGAAGCCATGCTCGTCACGCTTGTTGCTGCGCGTGACGCGGCGCTGCGGCGGATTGCCTCCAATGGCATGTCCTACATCACAAGGCTCACGGTGTACGCTACCGGCCAGACACACTCCACATTCTTCAAGGCATGCCGCCTTGCCGGCTTCGACCCTGCCAACCTCCGATCCATTCCCACCGAGCCGGAGACAGACTACGGGCTCGACCCGGCGAAGTTGCTCGAGATCATGCAGGTTGACTTCGATGCTGGTCTCGTGCCAACGTACATCTGCGCCACTGTCGGCACCACATCATCCAACGCCGTGGACCCAGTGAGCACAGTGGCCTCTGTCGCGGCCATGTTTAATGCATGGGTCCATGTCGATGCTGCTTACGCTGGCAGCGCATGCATCTGTCCGGAGTTTCGGCACCACATCGACGGTGTTGAGCGCGTGGACTCCATCAGCATGAGCCCGCACAAGTGGCTGCTCACCTGCCTTGACTGCACCTGCTTGTGGGTGCGCGACACGAACCGCCTCACGGACGCGCTGCAGACGAACCCGGAGTACCTCAAGAATGACGCTACTGAGTCCGGCGAGGTCATTGATCTCAAGGATATGCAAGTTGGCGTCGGCCGCCGCTTCCGAGGGCTCAAGCTTTGGATGGTGATGCGCACATATGGCACCGCCAAGCTTCAGCAGCACATCCGAAGCGATGTCGCGATGGCCAAGGCGTTCGAGGACCTTGTACGTGCCGATGACCGGTTTGAGATTGTAGTGCCGAGAAACTTCGCCCTCGTATGCTTCAGGATCAGAGCAAGAGGAACCATGACGGAGGAAGCCACCGATGAGGTGAACCGTGTGCTGATTAACCGGCTCAACATCTCCAGGAAGGCCTACCTAGCACACACCGTGGTTGGCAACAGATTCGTTCTACGGTTCGCGGTGGGGTCGTCGCTGCAGGAGGATCGGCACGTGAGAAGCGCCTGGGAGCTCATAAAGAAAACAACCGCCAAGATCATCGATGGGGAGGAGATCGTGCAATAAGAGCATTGGTCAATTATAATGTGTTTGACTAATTTTTAATGTTTGTGTGGAGTAATAAAATCCTTTCAATGGTGCTTCATGATCCGTGCAGTCGTTGGTTGCACGATGTATCGGTGACTGCCTTTATGCACGTGTTGTGAATCTCAGTTTGTATTATTTATTTAAGAGAGATGTGTAAATTAGTGTCGATGGTAATTTATGTCATGAATGTAAATTTATATTTCTAAACAATACATCTTGTGTGTCTTTTATCATCTATGTTAAACAAAAATGTATTTATTCATCATTACATCAATTATATGAAGGTGATTTAATGGTTATGATTTGTTTATATACCACTATATCATAACTTATTATAGGAGTGCACTGTTTTGACATTTTTTAGAGACCTATTGCTTATGGTTCGCTGATAGTAAATTAGTGTTCCCAGTAATTTATGACAAGAATGTAAATGTATATTTCTAAACCATACATGCTTATGTATCTTTAACCATCTATATCAAACAAAAATGTTGTATTCACCATCACATCAATTATTACAAGATTATTTGATGGTTATGATTTGTTTATATACCATTATGATGACTTACTATCAGAGTGCACTCTCTCGACATTGTTATGGAGATCTATTGTTTACGGTTCAGTGGTAAAAGTAGGTTCCATCAAATTAACAGCCGATGCCCCCACCAGAATAAATAAATAGCAGGTGTGTTTCTTTTAATGAAACTTTTTGTCTGTGATTTGTGTGAGACTTTTTTGTCTACCTTGTTTCTTGTTGACTATCACGTTATTTATGAAAATGCAATTTTATTGGGAAATATCCTGAGTTATCTTTATTTTACAAGAACACCAATTTAAGGACTATTTAAGAGAAAACAGTAGATCTGTCAATACTTGGCGATTGTTGAGTGATGTTAAATCATTACACATTTTTTGTGTGCCTCCTTCTAAGATTAGCATTTGCATGAGACATCATGGCGTGCCTAGTGTAGGGTTTGCCCTCTTTGCTATCTCATTAGTTAACTAACGGTAGCTAGTTACCTCATGTCTATGAGCCCTCATTACTCGAGCATTGCTTAGATTAGTTTAGGTTTTTTTTACTTTACGTTACATAACGTTTACGTGTCGTGATAGAAGGTAGCACTAAATATAATAATTTCCAAACTTAGCTTTAGGTGTACACACAACTAGAGATCATGACAAGTCTATTTGTGTTACGAGGGAATGGCTAACCTTAGCTCCTCAGGTTCAACAAATATATGGATAAACTTCCAGTAAGTACTATGTTAATCTGTGATCATCGGTAGCTATGATTGTCAAGGAAGTAGCCGACTCATCACGAGCAATTGCATGGCGGCAATGGAAACCAGCTGGTCTGAGGATAGCAACAAAACCTTCAGCGTGTCAACATCAAGCATCAACAAGAGAAGAGCGTATTGGAGATGGACAAGAAGGTCATGCCTCTGATCCTTCCTTGCCGCTGATATTCTTTATATGCTGATTACTAATGAGGCTTGTGATTGTTCTCATGGTGGCTCCTGGGGTATCATAGAGCTGCACAATTATCTAGCAAGTGTGTATGAGAAGCGTGATGCCAAGACGACTCTGTCTTATCTCAATGGTGCATGCTCTGGACCATGCCAAGCATGATCCTCAAATAACTTATCACCCTTCACTTGGTGCAGGTTCGCAAGAGGCGCAGTGTACAGGCTAGCTGTCCCATGTGGCAATGCATAGAAACGTTCGTATTTTGAAAACGAGAGCAGCATAGTGGACTTCAGCAGTGATGTGTGGGGAGGCAGAGGCAATGTAATCTGGCGGTCAGGGGCAGCGGGCGGCTGTGGAGCCGGGGCGCGAGGAGGCTGCGGGAGGGCAGCGGGACCCTTGATGGTGCCAGTGTGAAGTGCGGGGAGTGGCGCTTGCCGAGCCGCTTGACGGAGACGTTTCTCCTCCATCCGGAGGTAGGTGACGGCCTTCGCGTAGGAGGGCATGGTGAGGGAGAGGTCGGCGGCGGACTGGCCAAGGTCAGGGTGGAGGCCGCGGAGGAGGTTGGTCAGGAGGACCGAGTCGTTGATCATCTCATGCCGACGTTGCGAAGCTCATCGGAGAGAACTTTCAGCTTGGTGCAGTACTCGTCGATCGTGAGATCGTTTTGCTGCATGACGAAAAACTCCCCTTGAAGGAACATGCGGCGCTGAAGCTATGGTCGACGAAGAGGTCGCAAAATCACTTCCAGATGGCATGCATGGACGGGTCACGACAGTTCACCATGTCAAAGAGCCCATGCGAGATCGTGAGGAACATCCACTAGACAATAAAAGCATCGACGGCCAGCCACTCGTCATCGTCTTTCATGTCGCGGATGTCGATGCTCCCGTCAACATGCTCAATGAGACGATAGGAGCGAAAGAGGAGCGCGAAGTAGGTGCGCCAAGCGTTGTAGGAGGGGGAGTCGAGCTCAAGGATGACGGGAACATGGTCGTTGATGGGGAGTTCATTGAGGCGGTCGGAGGTGAAGGCGATGACGGTGGTGGAGCTGCCGAGGGAGGAGTGAGATCCCACCATGATGATGGAAAACGGCGGTGGCCGGGAGGTTGGGGAGGCTCTAGGGTTTGGCAGCGGCGGCGGCTTGGAACAAGCGGCGGCGGCGGCGTGGGAGGGTTAGGGTTTGGTGTGGCGGCAGCGTGGGAGGGTTAGGATTTGGTGCGGCGGCGGCGGCTTGGGGAGCAAGCGGCGACGACGGCAGGAGAGAGGAGGCGGTGGCGGCCTAGGGCGAAAGCGATGGAGATCGGTAGAAAACTGGTACCATGTAGAAGACTATAGGATGCAGCTCAATTGTATTCATCGGAGTCTGTTACAATATATACAGGTGGTGTCTTGCGTGACAAGCCAACTAGCCCCTACAATATCTCTAGGAATCAACTATACAAGACTAGAGATAATAGGAGAAGCAGTCGATAATAAATACAGAGATATCACGTTTCAACAGGCAGCACCTGCTTGCTAGAATAAGCTTGTCCTAAAGTGTTTTGCTTGGCACTATAGCATGTGTGCGCCATGTTGACCTAGTAGTGTGTGACGCCATGCTCCTCTAGTCGTGGGATGGCGTGCCAAGTGTGTGGATCGTGTGGTGTTGGGTTGCGAACACACACATATTAGAATAAAATGAAAACGCACCAAAAAGTCGCAAGCCCTCAGTTGGCAACCCAAATTCTCCTATGTGATCATCGAACTCTGTGATCTGGTAGGTCGGGCCAGATTTCCAACATATTGCCCTGTTGCGGCAATGAAAAGATCATCACCAGAAATCAATAGAACATTTTTTCTAGAGTATTAGAATGATGTAAATTCCCGTGGCGGGGCCACTGGTCAGACGATAACACATTGAAACATATAGCTACATCGTCTGTAGAACCAACTACTAGAAAAAGAAGCACTCCCCGCAAGTGGTTGTGACCGAGGGCCATTGTCAGATTCTGCTATGGCCTATGGAGTCTCAGACGAGGCGACCACAATGGCAATTGTGGATCCTGCTTCCCATGGCCACAGTTGCGGGCTGCTTGGGCTTAGTGCCTTTTTGTGTGTGTGTGTGTTTCACGCAATTCCTTCTCCGACGGCGTCTTCCGCGGCGGCGGCGGCTCAAGGAGACGAACAATGGCAATTCTGTGCAGGGATCTCCGAGGTCTTGTTTGTATTTTTTATTTCTATAAAGCGTCGAGACAGTTGGTGCTTTTGGAGCATTCACTAGTGCAGAATCGGGCTACAGCACCGGTTCGTAAAGACCTTTAGTGCCGGTTCTGTAACCGGCACTAAAGGATGGGGACTACAGGTCTACCCTTTAGTTCCGGTTCAACACGAACCGGCACTAAAGGGTCGCCATGTGGCATGAGCCTGCGCGGGTGCTGGAAGACCTTTAGTACACCAACCGGTACTAAAAGGTATAGGGGGTTCTGGGTTATATGTTTTTTCCTTTAATTTTGTGTTTTCCATTTAATTCTTTTTCATTTGCTGGTATTTTACGATACTACATATTGTACACGTTATGCATATATATAAATAGAATTTCTCGTAAAACCGATCATATATATATAGTATATATAGTATCACATGGTAGTATATGAGATATGTGAGGTAACTACCACCGGATAGTAGGATGGATTTTCCCTATATATATATATATATATATATATATATATATATATAGCACCGGGCTATAGCACCGGCACTAATGGTCACATTAGTGCCGGTCCAGTTACAAACCGAGACTAATGTGCTTCACATTAGGCCCTTTTTCTACTAGTGCATATACATGTATATATATATATAATTTGGTATATACAATTTCTCCTACATGGAGGCATTACGACGGTGGTAGCGGGTAATGAAATTCTCCTTTGGGATCTATGAACTGGTCGAGCAAAAATTCCGTTATTTCTTCTTGAATTGCTCGTACGCGATCCGCTAGTAGGAGCTTCTCCCACACGCCCTTGAACTTTAAAGAAGGAGATCAAATATGCATGTATTAGTTGTGTGTATATATATTAGATATCGATAATGATGTAAAAATTGTGAATAGTATTCTGACAAACGTACCCATTGCTGTCTTTCAGGTCTACTCCTTTCGGACGCCATCATGCGAATGTTCTCGCAAATGTAGTATGTACATAAATCATTTCCCGGCAACTGCTTCATGCACCTTACGAGAATATAATTTAATCAGATAATAATTAATCAAGCATGATAAATAATGGTATTGAAACTAGAATTAAAGAGATGATAGCTAGCTAGTACTACTTAATTAATTATACCTTGAGTCGATACCAATACAGTTTTTCTTTCCATTCGCCTGGAACCTCTTTCCTAAACTTTTGCCAAGCCCTGCCCTCCGGCAAATAAAATGAATAAAGGAGTTATTAATTAGTTGATATCAGGAAATGACGAACTAAAGAGGCCGACATATAGTTCGGTAATGATTGAAATTACCTATTGACTATCCCCTTCACGATTTCATACTGCTCGACTGGTTTAAGTAGCGAGTCCAGAACTTCAACTTCGGCATCTTCAACTCGAATGATTATCAAGATTCAGTGGAAACTGCATTCACACATGTTTGCATGTATAAATTAAGCGGGCATGTGCATAACACTCATCAACTACCCTAAACCCTGTACACTTATTAATTAACATCTAGCTAGGTAAGCAAAAACAGAATTTGTAATACAAGACAGTGTGACTCACCCGAAGTTGTAAGGAAATAGTATATCTCGATTGGTGTTTAGGCGCTTCAAGAACTCTAGGAAGCTATTCTCTGCATCATCTCGATAGAATGGCTCTGACCATGTCTCTTGATTAACGGTATTTGTGTCAATGAACTCAATGCCATAGCGTCCAACTTTTTTCATTTCATAGGTCTTCATTCTACATAATACCACAGAAAATAATATAATGAGGATAATTACAGGTAATGATCAACGAGCACTACAGCTAGCTTGAGACTTAAATTACAGAAAGAAATCACTTACAGACAATAGCAACTGATGATAAATTTGTCGAGTGCGTCTTAATTGAATAATAGTTATGTAAACTCAACATACAGAGCATCCTCATGGTGGTAATGATCTGCCTTGACTTTCACCATGAGGGACTCTCGATTGGTAGTCTTGGTAATTTTCATGTACCATTCATGCAATTCATACATTCTCGTTGAGAGGTTCTTGACCTCCTCAGGCTTGACCAAAGGTTCGCCATGGGCATATATCTGTTTTAGTTCCTGCTCTTTAAAGTATACATGGGCTCGAGCGCTAGGAGTTATTCTACAGTGCATCCGATCTCTGCAGCCTGCCTTCTATGATCGTCGGTTATTACCAGATGATCGGCCGCACTGGCACTCATGTGTGTTGGTACAATGAGTGGGGGGATCCATTGCACTGCCTGTTCTCCCATCTAGGGAACAGTTTTGCCGCTTATTTTGGCAGCTGCTTGGCTGGAGCTCGAGCTCGACTCCTTCTTTTGTTGTGCTTGATATGCCTTCCCGATTTGGCGCCCATAGTCTGAGTCAACAAGCTTGGAAGCTGGTGGTTGAGCCATACAAATAAATTGGTCAATGGCATGCTCAGGCACTTTCTCCTTTGGCGGCGGTGGCGGTTTCGGTCGAAAATGGACGTCCAATTGTCTCCTGCATTCGGCTTCGCTTTCCTCTTCGCTCATGTCGTAAGGCCTCTTCGGAAGAGGCGCGAGGCTTGGACCATATTGGAATCTCTTTCCTCCTGTACTTGTACCGCTAGCCGCAATAGATGCGGTGGCTCTCTTCTACTGTTGCTTAGGCGGCAGTGCCCGCTGAGGCGGCGGAGACGGCTTTTGTGGTGCCTGACTTGGAGGAGGAGGCCTGGGCTGACGCGGTGCTGGACTTGGAGGAGGAGGAGTGGGCTCACGCGGTGCCGGACTTGGAGGAGGAGGAGTGGCCTCACGCGTTGGCGGACTTGGAGGAGCAGGAGTATGCAGAGGCGGTGGCTAACTTGGAGGAGGTGGAGTTGACTGCTGACGCAATGGCAGACTTGGAGGAGGAGCCGACTGATGTGGTGTCGGTGGCCTTGGAAAGACGATGCAATTCTTTCTCCATTGAACGTACGATGTAATGCCTCTCCTAGTGTGCGCTCGTCGTCACCTCCAGGAATGTCAAGTTATAGCCCTCAATATTCTTCCACCACTTCATCAACCGCGACATGAGCATAGTCAGCTGGAATCGGATTGCAATGGAAGGTTGCTTCAGGGGGATTTTTATAAGCAACGCCGTCCGCCACCTTGATGGATATGTTCTTCATTTTGAAGTGTAGCTCACAATTAGTGTTATCAAGGATGTCATCCACAGGGTATCTATCCAGCAGTAGTGCCTCATGGCCTGGTGCGGAACCCACACTACTTCTCGGCATGGATGGGACGGTGCTATCCAATGCTGCATCCGCTAGCTCCTGCCGCTGCAGAGACCCCCTTCCCTAGCTGATTTTGTCGATCTACTGCTGCTGCTGCTGGAATTGGAGTGCCAACTTCGCGTGCGAAAGTTCTAGGCCTGTAAGGCGTTCTGCTTCCTGCTTCCTCTACTCCTCCTCCAGCTTCCTTTTCTTCTTCTCCTCCATCTTCTTTCTCACGCGACTTCTGTAGTCGGCGTTCCAGTCTGCAAACTCCTCATGCCACGGAACAACGTCTTTGCCTCGTGTTCTTCCCGGGTGTTCAGGATTTCCCAGGGCGCGCGTGAGTTCGTCGTTCTCTCTGTTGGGCGTGAACACCCCTGTTCGAGCCTCTTATATTGCAACAAGTATTTTGACGTCGGCTCCTTTAAGACTTGCCTTCTTCAAAACCTGGCCTGTCTTTGGGTCCAATGCCCCCTCCCCCCCATGCATATAGAACCAAGTCCTGCACCTGGGGGCCAACTCAATTAAATTGGACTGACCCCTGCATCCAGCATCTCTTGCTCAGACTTATCCCACTTAGGCCAGGCCACCATGTAGCCACCTGGCCCCAACCTATGGAAATGCTCCTTTTTCGCAGCATTGATCGTGTTCATTCTCGACAGTTCCTTAGCTAATTCCGATTCCTTGAATTTCACGAAAGCTGGCCAGATCTTTTTGCTTCTCCAGTGTTCCCATGAATTCTGGAGTCTTCTTTCCTCCTTCGACGTACTTGACACATATAGTTTTCTTGTAGTTGTTTCAATGCAACTGCCATCTTCCTAAGAGCAGCGTTCTTGACTTTCTGCACATCTTCAGCTGTGAAATGATCTGGTAGCGTGAAATGTGACATGAGAGATTCCCAAAGCAGTTTGCTTGCTCTATCGTCAACAAAAGTAAGATTCGGAGGGCTGAAAAAAGAAAGATCGATTCATTAATATATACAAAATCATTTAAAACACGTGAGGATCACCAGATGCCTGCTTCTATAAACGTACCTCACCGGTACTTGCTATTTCAAGATCATTATCATAGTTCTAAACTTTATCAATTGGGTCGTCTCGATCGAATATCATATCACCCTCCACCGGTATTGTTCAGATACTGGGAGCCGTCATCTTCTTCATTCTGATCATCTCTCCAGCTCAGGGAGCGTACGAGCTCGAACATAGCCTCTTCTCCTTCTCTGCCGGTATTGTCCGCCATAGGTTTTATTTAACTAATCCAGAAGAAATATAAAACAATTTAGTACCCATCTCAAACAATAGTAGATAATTGATATGCATCTCGACTAACAGTAGATAATATATATGCATCTCGAAAGATAAAACTGAATCATAATAGATAATTAATATGCATCATCGAATATAATCTTGAATACATCGTCTCGAATATTATCGAATAATATATATAATCTCGAATACATCGTCTCGAATATTATCGAATACATCACTAGCTAGCTAATATTATCGAATACATCACTAACTAGCTAATATAGATCGAATACTATCGAATAATCTAGTTCACTTGCGGTTCCTGAGGCGCGGGCGGTGGACACCCAAAGAGAAGGAACCATCACAGGATCATAGCTCGGGTGAGATCCCCGAAGAACCTGCCAGGTATTGGAGAACCTGGCATCCATAGCAGCCGTGTAGCGATGGACGTGCTCGTCCTCCTCCCTGACACGGCGACGTACCACTTCCGGCAGGGCCGGCTCCCTCCGCACCGAAAGTGGCCCATGCGAATGCCATCAAAGGAGCTCCGGGTCGATGACAGGACCCGGGGCCGAGTTCCTCACCAAGCGGCGCGGCCCTAAAGGTAGCACCTCCCAATGCCAGCCCGGCGGAGCCCAGTCCCAGACATGGCTCCTCTGAAGCAGGACGTCGTCGCGAATGGCTCAACAGTGAGTATGCGGGCCGGGCATCATTGACGTCGAGAACAAATACTATATGCAAATGTAACATTTTTTAAAATGATTGGATTGTGAGTTCTTATATACAAATTCTACATGCAAATGTAACATAACGGATTCTCTTAAAAAATTCTATATATCTAAAATTCATCTAACATCTCTATAACTAAAAGTATAAAAAACTAAAAAAAACATGCATCTAACATTTATATATCTAATTCATCTAACATTTCTATAACTAAAAGTTTTAAAAAACTAAAAACAGAAAAATTGAAAATAAGTAAATATGTGCGTGTGTGTGTGCGTTTGTTCGATCGGGAGGGCGGCCATGGCGGCAGGGCTCATAGCGGGGCGTCGGGGGCAACAACGACGATGGCGATGGTGACGGCGACGGCGTGTGAGCTCGAGGGAGGGGCGGCGCGTGACGGGGGCGGTGAGCTGCGCATCGGGGGCGGCGGGCGCGGCGCGACGGGGGACGGCGTGGGTGGCGCGTCGGGTGCGGCGACAGCGTGGGCGGCGACGGCATCGATCGGGGCAGGCGGTGCGTTGTCGACGGAGAGGAAGAAACAAAGGAAGAACATAGGGAAGCTGATTTTTTTCAAGTGTTGTATATATAGGATGGACCTTTAGTACTGGTTGTAGCCACCAGCCGGTACTAAAGGTTGTAGCCACCAGCAGGTACTAAAGGTCTGTTTTGGCCAGGCCTAGCGGCGGGAAGCGACCCCCTTTAGTACTGGGTCATGGCTGCAACCGGTACTAAAGACCCCCCCCCCTTTAGTACCGATTGGAGCCACGACCCAGTACTAAAGGGGGTGCGCTGGCCCAGGTGCGGTGCGCAAGTTTAGTCCACCTCGTTAGCCGAGGGGCGACCACACTGGTTTATAAGCCCCAGTGCGGTAGGTCTCTCGAGCTCCTTTCTAAGCAGGCCCTTGTGGCCTAAACAATCTGTGCTGCCCCGTTGGGCCTACTGGGCTAGCGGGCCTGCATCCTGGCCCAACTACAGGTTGGGTTTCTTGTTGTATGCAGGCCACTTTGGCCCAGTAGGCGGGCTTTTTTTCTTTTTTCTTTTCTGATTTATTTATTTTCTTTTATTTATTTCTGAGTTGTTTTTTGCTGTATTTAGAATTTCTTTGTGAATATTTTTTCTTTAGGTACCAAAAATTACAAACTTTCTGTTAGTGTCAGTAGTTTTCAAATTTGAATAGTTTAAATTTGAAATATTTAAAATTTGTGTGAATCACTAGTTTGGGAATAACTTTACTTTAAAAATAGTTTTTTCAGTGATTAGTTTTTCTTATGTTTAATATTAGTGTGTTTTATCATTATATTTAATTTGGTAATACTTAGGTTATTTAAAAAATGAAATGCCTTTGTAATAGATGAGTTTTTGTGCGAAACCCGGATACTTCGAAAGAGATTGTCCATTTTGTACACGAAGTGGATCTAGTTTTGCAGTAACCCTCTCTACTTTTTTGCACATGCTATGTTGGTGAAATGATGATGCCAACTTTCAACCTTTTCAGACATCATTTGTAGTGCTTTTCAATTTCAGGGTCATTTACCTCCAAAAAATCAGTAAATGCATAAAAAATAGCAAATGATGTTAGAAAGGGTTGAAAGTTCATGATGTGGCTTTGAATGGGGCATACTGAACACACAAAAATCCTGGAGTTGTAATAAGCTAAAAAAATGAATTGCCTTTGTAACAGATGTGTTTTCGTCCAAAACCCGATACTTCGAAAGAGATTGTCCATTTTATACACGAAGTGCATCTAGTTTTTGCCGTAACCCTCTAAACTTTTTTGCACATGCTATGTGGGGTGAAATGTTGATACCATGCCAACTTTCAACCTTTTCAGAGTTCATTTGTAGTGCTTTTCAATTTCAGGGTCATTTAGCTCAAAAAAATCAGTAAATGAGCTTAAATTAGCAAATGAAGTCAGAAAGGTACACGTTTGTCGGAAGCACAAAAGTACACGTTTCAAATGCAAAACACGTAAGCACCCTAACTATTACAAAGATTCCCAATTGTCTTTGGGTGTGAAACTTTTTCTTCGTGTGTGTCCCTTTGTGCCATAACCATGGACAATCTTCATCATTTAACTGGATGCTCGGGTCAATATTCACTGTGAAGGGAGCAATTTCATGAAACTTTTCATACTCTTCTGACATGTCTGTCTTGTCATCCACTCCCACGATGTTTCCTTTTCTTGAAAGAACTATGTGGCGCTTTGGCTCATCGTATGATGTATTCGCTTCCTTATCTTTTCTTTTTCTCGGCTAGGTAGACTTGTCCTTCACATAGAAAACCTGCGCCACATCATTGGCTACGACGAATGGTTCGTCTGTGTACGCAAAATTGTTGAGATCCACTATTGTTATTCCATACTGCGGGTTGTCCTTTTACGCCGCCTCCTGTCATATTGACCCATTTGCACCAAAACAAAGGGAACTTCAAATCACCTCCATAGTCAAGTTCCCATATCTCCTCTATGTAACCATAATATGAGTCCTTTCCCCTACTGGTTGCTGCATCAAAGCGGAGACCACTATTTTGGTTGGTGCTCTTTTTATCTTGGGCGATCATGTAAAATGTATTCCCATTTATCTCGTACCCTTTGAAAGTCATTATATTCGAAGATGGTAACTGGGACAACAAGTACATTTCATCTTCAATAGCGGCATCATGCATGGCACGTGTCTGCAACCAACCTGCAAAAGTCCTCGTTTATTCACGTGTAATCCAGTCTTCAGACTGCTCCGGGTATTTCGAGCTTAGAATATTCTTGTGTTCCTCCATATATGGAGCCACCAAGGCAGAATTTTGTAGAACTCTGTAGTATGCTTTAGTCAGAGAATGCCCGTCCATACATATTATTTGATCCGGTCCTAGCGTGCCATTTCCACTTAGCCTACCCTTATGCCGCGATTCAGGAACACCAATCGGCTTAAGGTCAGGAATAAAGTCAACACAAAACTCAATGATTGAGGGAGTCCTGGATTAGGGGGTACTCGGACAGCCGGACTATATGCTTATGCCGGACTATTGGACTATGAAGATACAAGATTGAAGACTTCGTCCCGTGTCCGGGTGGGACTCTCCTTTGTGTGGAAGGCAAGCTTGGCGATTCGGATATGTAGATCTCCTCTGTAACCGACTCTGTGTAACCCTACCCCCTCCGGTGTCTATATAAACCGGAGGGTTTAGTCCGTAGGACAAGAACAATCATAATCATAGGCTAGCTTCTAGGGTTTAGCGTCTACGATCTCGTGGTAGATCGACTCTTGTAATACTCATATCATCAAGATCAATCAAGCAGGAAGTAGGGTATTACCTCCATAGAGAGGGCCCGAACCTGGGTAAACATTGTGTCGCCCCGCCTCCTATTACCATTAGCCTTAGACGCACAGTTCAGGACCCCCTACCTGAGATCCGCCGGTTTTGACACCGACATTGGTGCTTTCATTGAGAGTTCCACTGTGTCGTCACCATAAGGCTTGATGGTTCCTTCAATCATCTACAACAATGCACTCCAGGGTGAGGTTTTCCTCCCCGGACAGATCTTCGTATTCGGCGGCTTCGCATTGCGGGCCAACTCGCTTGGCCATCTTGAGCAGATCGATAGCTACGCCCCTGGCCATTAGGTCAGGTTTGGAAACCTGAACTACACTACCGACATCCGCGGAAACTTGATCTTCGATGGATTCGAGCCCATGTCAGGTGCGTCGTACAGTCATGATGAGCATGACTTAGATCTGCCATCAGACGGTGTTCAGGAGAACGCACCTGCAGTTGCCCTGGCCTTAGATCCGGAGCAGATCGTGCCGTCTGAGGACGGGAGGATAGACCCCGCCACGGCGGCCGCACACTCATCGGCGGTAGAGCTGAACACAGACTTCGCCTCGCATGAGGTCTGCGTCATTGGACCCTCGGACTCGTCTCCGGCCATAGGCTCCGAACCGCGCACATCCATGCCTATCGAACCTGATTAGGCACCGATCAAGTTTACCTCCGCGAATATCTTTCAGCACTCGCCCTTGGGTGACATGCTAAATTCGTTGAAATCTCTCTCTCTGTCAGGAGATTCCTGGCCGAACTATGTCCGGCTCGAGTGGGAAGGGGACGATGAAGAAATTCGTTTCCCACCCACTTAATAGCCACTGTCGACGACTCAACTGACATGCTTGATTTTGACTCCGAACACATCGACGGTATGAATGATGATGCCAGAGAAGAACAGGAACCACCGCCCATAGGGCGCTGGACGGCCACCTCATCATATGATATATACATGGTGGATACACCCAAAGAAAACAACGACGAGGAACGGAAGGAAGCAACGGAGGATAATCGTCTTGAGAAGCAACCAAAGCACCGACATCACCGACGCCGCTCTAAATCCTGCCACAGCAAAAACAGCAAGAACGACACAAGGAAGAATAATACCTCGGTCGAATCAAAAGATAACGACGACCCCATGGACCCAGCAATGGAGCAGGATGAGCCAGGGGACGGCGAACATAGTCCGGGGCCGCTGTCCGATCACAGCAATGCCGAAGATAAAACTTATAAACCTGTCTCCGGAAAGGAGAACAGTCTGGACGACGATGCACTCATCATCCCGGAAAAGCACTTGGAACAAGAAGACCTCCACAAAAGGCTTATCGCCGCCCGGATGAGCTTGAAGAAGCAAAAGCAAAGGCTTAAAGCCACGCAGGATACGCTCAACCGCGGATGGAACAAAGTGCTCGACACTAATGAAAAACACGGTGGCGACCGCCACACCAAGAGCTACCCAAAGCGCAAGGTACTACCCGAATTTGACGACGAGGCTATAGAGCCCATCCCGCCGAAAAACAATACGGCCGATCTGCCGGACCGACCACCCCGTGGCCAAGACAAAGCGGTTCATGATGCCACACACAAAGTCAGCTCACGATCTACGAGAGCACCTGGACAAAAAAATTGGTATGGCCAGGTCCATTTATGGATCTAGGAAGCATGCTCCCACGCAGGATCACGACCACCAAAACGACCATACTGATCGAATACCAGCTCGGAATCAACACCGAACACTACATCCGTCAGAAGCATGCCATGACACATCCAAATATAGGGGTGCCGCGCACCCCCTGTGCTTCACCGATGAGGTGCTGGATCATGAATTTTCAAAGGGGTTTAAACCCGTAAACATAGAGGCATACGACAGAATGACAGACCCTGCAGTCTGGATCGAGGACTTCATTCTTCACATCCATATGGCTCGCGGAGACGATCTCCACGCCATCAAATACCTACCCCTCAAGTTGAAAGGACCAGCTCGGTACTGGTTGAAAAGCCTCCCCGAAAACTCCATTGGAAGTTGGGAGGAACTTGAGGATGCTTTCAGGGCTAACTTTCAAGGGACATATGTCCGGCCTCCAGATGCAGATGATTTAAGTCACATAATCCAACAACCCGGAGAGTCAGCCTGTAAGCTTTGGAACAGGTTTCTCACTAAGAAGAACCAAATTGTTGATTGCCCGGATGCTGAAGCCTTAGCGGCTTTCAAACATAGTGTCTGGGACGAATGGCTTGCCAGATACCTTAGCCAGAAAAACCAAGGACAATGGCAGCCCTCGCAAGCCTTATGACCCACTTTTGCGCGGGCAAGGACAGTTAGTTGGCCCACAGTGGTACCAGCGGCCCAGGCACATCCGAAGTTAGAGACGGCAATGGAAAGCCGCGACGCAATAAAAACAAGCGTCGAAATAATGAGAATATCCCAGACAACACGGCGGTAAACGCCGGATTCAAGGGCTCTCGACCCAGTCAACGGAAAAAGCCATTCAAAGGCAGCAGAGATGGACCATCCAGCCTAAATAAAATTCTAGACAGATCATGTCAGATTCACGGCACCCCCGAGAAACCTGCGATTATACCAACAGAGAATGCTGGGTCTTCAAGCAGGCCGGCAAGCTAGACACCGAACACAAGGGGAGGGAGCCGCCAAGTGAAGACGAGGACGAACCTCACCAGAAAAAATTTCCACCAGAGGTCAAATCAGTGAACATGATCTACGTCACCCACATACCAAAGAGGAAGCGCAAACGCGCACTCCAAGACATATACGCTATCGAGACCGTCGCCCCCAAATCCAACCCATGGTCGGCCTACCCGATCACTTCCGATCGCAGGGATCATCCGACTAGTATCTGGCATGGAGGTTCTACTGCCTTGGTGCTCGATCCAATAATTGACGGATACCATCTCACCCGAGTCCTAATGGACGGCGGCAGTAGTCTCAATCTGATATATCAGGACACTGTCCGCAAAATGGGGATAGACCCATCAAGAATTATCCAAAGCAGTACTACCTTTAAAGGAGTAATACCAGGCATAGAGGCCCGCTGTACGGGCTCTCTAACACTAGAAGTTGTATTCGGTTCTCCCAACAACTTCCGAAGCGAAGAACTAATCTTCGACATCGCTCCATTCTGAAGCGGCTATCACACACTACTCAGAAGAATGACCTTCGCTCGTTTTAAACTTAAGATGCCCGGTCCACATGGCGTCATCACAACCAGCGGAAATACAGAGCATTCTTTGAGCGCGGAAGAATATGTGGCGGCTTTAGCCGATGAACCATTGAACGGCCTCTCCATCGCGAATAGATGATCGGTCGTCGAGACCGCGGACATGGCTACACGTGTCCGGCGCACCACTAGTTGTAGCAGCCCAGATAAACCTGAGCTTGGTCGGTGGATATGCCCCCATATGTGGTGCTATGGGCTGCCCGCATGTAAAAGGGTCCATAGTTCGGCTCGACCCTATTCTTACACAATAGATTGAATTTTCATGGTTCATTAAGAATAACCAACTTTTAGCACGATCACACCAGATTCTTTCACCTGGGTTTTTCTTTTTTTATAGATGATCATCATGCTACACCCTTCCAGGATACGGCACAACAGAGACAAAGGCGGAGATGTGCAGCAGGGCCCCGTCCAAAGGTTTCTTTTTGGATTAAGACCCTATGTAAACCTTTTTTATTGTCTCTTGTTGCCCCACACCCTCTGGATACTTAAAACAACCAAGAGGGACACTGGCGTTATTGACAAGCTTTTTCGTCACGCCAGATTAATGTACGTACCTGGAAATTCAGGGCTCATTATCGAGGGTGCTACTCTACCCAGTATATGTTGTAAAGTCCGAATACCTTCAGGAGTGTTCGGCGTCGTGAGTTTGGCCTTATATGCATTAGCTCTGAATCATGTCTTTTGTCAATAGTTGGGTTTGCCTGGCTCCCGTGTTTTGCTACCTTACGTTCCGCTCTATCGTCTAAGGTGGCACCAGGAGAACTACTGCGATTGTGCCTTGGTTCATCTGGATGAGCACCTTAGTAGAGAAAGCTAAAAACTGACTGTCATGATAAAGCGAGAGACTGGTCAACCACTCGATGACTCAGTGGAATCTTCGTGATTCCTCCGCATTAACGAAGGACCGATTTCCCAGTCACGTATGTACGCGCCCCGTATTCGGATGAACGCGGACATACCAGGGGCTATATAGTAGCCCCACCGTCAAACTCCTAGAGCTATTCTTCGATTTCCTTGCTTGCGAGATCAAAAACTGGGTCTCTAACAAAGAAATCTGCTCACGGTACTTCTTACCTCAAAACTTTTATTGGGTTTGGGAGAATAAGAATTCCAATTTGAATGTGCTCATATCCAACTACCCAAAGGGACGATATCAGGAAAAGCAAAAGGTGCAATGGCTAAGTGAAAGTGTTAATGCTATATAGTCTGATTGCCTTGTTCGCCGCGCTATCACCTCCTTAACGGACCAAGATGTTGGATCAAGTGTGAGTACGCGCTTTACCGAACACCCCCACATTATATGCGTGGGGCCTGAAGCCGACGACTGCAAACTTTCAGGTTATATACATACATAAATAAACGGCCACACAGGAGGCACTACAATACTTTATGGGCAAAAGTATAAATGTAGCCTTTATAATCAAAACTATCATGAATTCGTCCCTCTTGGTTTTTTTAAGAGCGAGAGAGTACACCTTGGGATATTTCCGCGCAGTGTACATTTCCATGGTTATTGTACCCTAAGGTACTCTTATGTGTCGGTCATCAATACTCGCAGTTTTGGCCGATTCTGGCCCGTCTCATGGACTATTAGTCACTGATTTGGGGTCCTTGAGTGATTTCCATGACTGACGAACCCCGGGGTGTGTTTATGTATTGTTCATCAATAATCCTAGGTTTGTCTGATTCTGGGCTCTTTCATGGACTATTACTCACCGTTTTGGGTCCCAAAGCGATTTCCGTGGCTATTGAACACAAGGTGTGCTTACGTGTTGGTCATCAAGACTCGCAGTTTAGGCCGATTCTGGCCCGTTTCTTGTACTATTACTCAGTTTTGGGGTCCCGGAGTGATTTCCACGATTGACGACCCCGGGGAGCGTACGTCTTAGTTATCAACACTTACAATTTTGGCCGATTCTGGTCTGTTTCATGCACTATTACTCACTGTTTTGGGGTCCTAAAGCGATTTCCATGATTGATGATCCCCGGGGTGCGTTTCATGTTTATTGTCAACAATCATAGTTTTGGCCAATTCTGACCCATTTCATGGACTATTACTCACCGTCTTGGGGGCTGGAAGCGATTTCCATAGTTGTTGAACCCCAAGGTGCGCTTACGTGTTAGTCATCAACACTAGCAGTTTTGGCCGATTCTGGCCTGTTTTGTGGACTATTACTCACTATTTTGGGGTCCCGGAGTGATTTCCATGATTGGCGAACCCCAGGGTGCATTTACGTGTCGGTCATCAACACTAGCGTTTTTTGTCGATTCTGACCCGTTTCATGGACTATTACTCGCCATTTTGGGGTCACAAAGCGATTTCCATGGTTGTCGAAGCCCAATATGTTCTTACGTGTTGGTCGGCAAGACTTGCAGTTTGGGCCGATTCTGCCCGTTTCATGGACTATTACTCACAATTTTGGGGTCCCCGAGTGATTTCCATGATTGACGAACCCCGGGGTGCGTTTACATGTCGGTCATCAACACTCGCGGTTTTTGTCGATTCTTGACCATTTCATGGACTAGAAACTCAATGTTTTGGGGTCCCAAAGAGATTTCCATGGTTGTCAAACCCAAGGTGTGCTTATGTGTTGGTCGTCAAGACTTGTAGTTTGGGCCGTTTCTGGTCCGTTTCTTGGGCTATTACTCAGTTTTGGGGTTCCGAAGTGATTTCCTTGATTGATGAACCACAGTGTACGTTTACCTGTCGGTCATCAACACTCACAATTTTGGCCAATTCTGGTCCGTTTCGTGGTCTATTACTCATCGTTTTGGGGTCTCAGGGCGATTTTCACGATTGACGATCCCCGAGGTGCGTTTACGTGTCGGTCATCAACACTCACAGTTGGCCAATTATGACCTGTTTCATGAAGTATTACTCACCGTTTCCGGGTCCTGAAGCGATTTCCATAGTTGTTGAACCGCAAGGTGCGATTACGTGTTGGTCGTCAGGACTTGCAGTTTGGGCCGATTCTGGCCCTTTTTGGACTATTACTCAGGTTTGGGGTCCCGAAGTTATTTTCACGATTGACGGACCCCGGGGTGCATTTACGTGTCGGTATCAACACTCACAATTTTAGCCATTCTTGTCCATTTCGTGGGCTATTGCTCACCGTTTCATGGTCCCGGAGCGATTTCCATGATTGACGAACCCCGGGGTGCATTTACATGTTTGTCGTCAAAATTCACAGTTTTGGCCAATTCTGACCCGTTTCATGGACTATTACTCACCGTCTCGGGGTCCCGAAGCGATTTCCATAGTTGTTTAACCCCAAAGGTGCGCTTACGTGTCGGTGATCAACACTCACAGTTTAGGCCGATTTTGGCCTGTTTCGTGGACTATTACTCACTGTTTTGGGGTCCCGGAGTGATTTCCAGGATTGACAAACCCCAAGGTGCATTTACATGTCGGTCATCAACACTCGCGGTTTTTGTCGATTTTGACCCGTTTCGTGGACTATTACTCACCATTTTGGGGTCACAAAGCGATTTCCATGGTTGTCGAAGCCCAAGGTGTGCTTACGTGTTGGTCGTCAAGACTTGCAGTTTGGGCCGATTCTGGCCCGTTTCATGTTCTATTACTCAATATTTTGCGGTCTTGGAGTGATATCCCTGATTGACGAACCCCGGGGTGCGTATACGTGTTGGTCATCAACACTCACGGTTTTTGTCGATTCTGGACCGTTTCGTGGACTACTACTCACCGTTTTTGGGTACCAGAGCGATATCGATGGTTCTCAAACCCAAGGTGTGCTTACATGTTGGTCGTTAAGTGTCGGTGGGAAACGACACGTATGGGATCACGAGGATCCCTTCTATGGTTGTTGGGGCGCAGGGTTGCGAGAAGAGCAGGATTAGCAATCAGCACAAGGATCGTTTACCCAGGTTGGGCCGCGAGGATGCGTAAAACCCTAGTCCTGCTTTGGTGTATGTATTGAGTGTTCTTGAGCTCTTGAACTAGATATGGTGGATGCGTAGCTTAGGTGTCCTCTTGCTTTATTGGGCACGGGAGCGAGGCCCCCGTCCGTCGCCGCTCCTCCTCGCTTCAACACGCCCCCTGGCCAGCGATGCATGCGGCACCATGTAGGCAGGCAAGCAGCTGAGGTGGTGTGGTGGTGGAGCCTTCACGAAGATCTGCATGCCACCATGCAGGCGCGCGCTGAGTTAGCCTGGAAGCCGCATCTTGCCACGCAGGTGCCTGCCCAGCTGGTTGAGCTGGCAGCTGCATGTGAACATCGATGGACACTTGGTTGGTGCGGGCCTGGCTGTGGCCCGCTGACGCCCTTGGCAATGGCCTTGTCGGGTGGCCCAGCAAGGGTCTTGCCGCGGCGCGCTGTCGTCCCCGGCAAGGATCTTGCCGGCGGTCTTGTGGGTTTCCTCGGCAAGAACCTTGTCGAGGATCGTGCCTTCCAATCTTCATCTGATCTTGAATATTCTTTGTCTTCACAAATATCTGCATGCCACCATGGAGGTGCCTCACGAGCCGTCCCAACGTGGTTGATGGTGTTGGAGACCTTGGGTTCGAGGGTGGCTCACTCCTCTGGTGTGGGCGAGCTGCTCCGGCAAGGGGCTTGCCGGGGCTGCTGAGGCTGCCCCGGCAAGGGCCTTGCCGGGGAAACCTGCTTCACCCATTGCTCTCCGTGGTCCCGGCCTTTGGAGTTGTCTTGTTTGTCCTGGACTTTGGTTTTACCTCCGTTCACCTCCCCTGCCTTGCCGCTCGTGGTCGTGGTGCGTGGCTCTGGCTGCCCGCGCACAAGTAAAGGGGTACAAAAGTTGTGCCCCTACTTTTTTACACCAACAGGAGCCCCCGGGCCTGGGCCACACATAAGCGCGACACGTTGTTGGGTCAGGCCCAAAACGGTGCGCGGGCAGGCGGGGCAGTTTTTACCGCAGTAAAACTTTTCACGCGATGCGCTTCCCACGACCCACGTTAAACGCGCGACGTGGAGGGGTGTGCGTGATGTGGGCGGCATGCACGGGGCGGTTCCCGCACGCATGCGCCACATCATAGTAAATGGGCAGTGCGACCCACACCTTCCCCATAAAAAGGGATAACTGCGAGCATACTGTTCCTTTTACCCTCCGCGCAGTCCCAATTTCGGAAGCCTCTGTTCGCCTTCTCCTTCTTCCCCAAGCGTCTCTCTTGCTCGCCGTCGTTGCGTTCCCGTCGTCCTCTGTTACTTGCCCCCCTCCCCCAGCCGCCATGGCGCCGAAGTCCACCAAGGGCAAGGGAGTGGCCAAAGATTCTGGGGCGACGGAGCAGCATGAGAGCGAGCAGGTGGCGCGACGGGTGCAGTTCGCCAACTTCACTTCGACTGTCGGCGTGTCCGAGCTCCGGGAGTCCTTCAAGCCTCTGTGGGGGGTGAAGACAGGGGGTGAAACGACAGGGAACCCCGCCACGCGCGTCGGCCCTGCCAACGCCGAGGCCGCCCCAAATCGGTACCCCTTCTTTGTCGACTACTTCTCCTGCGGGCTCTGCCTCCCCTTCTCCGATTTCTTCAATGACGTTATGCACACCTACAGCTTCCATCTTCTAGATTTCACTCTGAATGTCGTGGTGTGCATGGCTCTCTTCGCGCACCCCTACAAAGGCTTCGCCGAGGTGCACCCCAACACGGCGCTCTTCCGCCATTACTTCTCCCCTCGGATCCAAGCGGGGGGCGCCATCTCCGGTTGCGTCACCTGGATCCCGAGGGCCAAGGGGACGTACCTGGAGGGCGCCATGAAGGAGAGGTGGGAAGAATGGCGGGGCCGGTAGTGCTGGATCGAGGAGGAGAACCCGCCAGCTTTTTGCGAGGTTCGTCGGGCGCCGCCGGTCCGCGGAAATGACTGGGGCGACGTCGACGCCTACGACAAGAAGCTCACGATTGCCACCACCAGGATCCTTTGGCTCACCGAGGCCGGGCTCACCCTCGAAATGATCAGGGCAGACTTCATCCGCCGCCGAATCGCTCCTATGCACAACAAGGGGAGGCCGGCCTGGCTTTTCACGAATGCTGCTAACATCATGAGGCTCCGCCCTGGCCTCTACCACAACCTGATGGTGATGAGGCACACCCATCTCTGCCAACGGATCTTCCAGCTTGAGGTCAAGAGCAACGGCGAGGTTGAGCAGTCCGGGAAGGCTGCGAGGGCTGCCGCGAAGGCCGGCAAGGTTGCCAAAGGGCCCCTTTTCAAGTTGCCGGCGGGGGTGGTCCCGCTGTGCAACAAATCTTGTTGGTCCGACATTATCGCCATGATGCCGGACTTCAACGCGCACGGCCTTGACCCAAGCTGGGTCAAGCCGGACGAGCTCTAGGTGCAGGAATTCTTCAACACATTGCACGAGGGGTTCGTCACCGCTGAGATGCGGCTCACCCAGAATACCTCCTAGGCGGAGCTGGACTACATCGCCGCCAGGGTGGCAGAGGTGAAGCTCGCCGAGGAGGCCGGAAGGGCCGGTGGCGTGGAGGACAAGGCTGCGGCGGAAGTGGAGGAAGAAGAGCTTGCCCAGTGGGTGGCGGCCGCTGGGGAGGCCAGCAGCACCGGCACCGGGGCTCCCCTAGTCGAGGACGTGGTCGACGAGTCGTCGGAGGAGGAGGACAAGGGGGAGGAGGCTGTGACCGCCGACCCTCCGGTCACTTGAAGAGGGCGAGTCTTGCGGCGGGCCACCTCCGATGAGCCGGTCCGTCCCGGTCGGGCCGCACAGCTGCGACAGGACCAGGAGACGTCTGTGCGCCAGACGAGGGCGGCGACAAAGAAGAAAGCACCTGCTTCTTCGTCGTCCAAGCTTGCCCAGACGCCACCACCTCCCCCCTCGCCGGCAGATGTTGGCGCGGGGATCGCTTTTGACTTTGGACCCCTCAGCCCGGAGAGGAAGAGGAAGGCAGCAGAGGAGGAGGAGGAGGAAGAGTAAGCTCTGCTTTCCCCCTTCTTTTCTTTTTTGTTTTCTCCATTTCCTCAAATGGTGCTGCTTATTATGAATCATTTTCATCCCGTAGGGACGTGGAGACGCTGGCCCAAAGGGCGAAGAGGGCCAGGATTTCGGCGAGAGGCTAGCCCCCGGCAGGCACCTCCAGCACGCCACTGGTGGTGTTGAGCAGCCCGAACAGCAGCCCCCGGCCCAGCCCCCAGCGTGAGTCCATCACCCGTCCTTCGTCAACATGAGCTAGGGGTATGATGCTTTGGTACTGACCATGCCATGGATGTAGGAGGGGAGCAGCAGCAAGGGGAGCCACAAAGGGCTTCTACCAATGCGCCGCCCCCATCGACCACGCAGCCCCGAGGGGCGTCCCCGGCAAGGGCACCAAGCACCGAGCCCATGCACACGGAAGAGGAGGAGGAGAACACGGGCGCCGGTGGCTTTGCCTCGACGCCGGACCTTGGCAGAGAGGGGACTTCTGCCACTCGGCTTGGCGCGGGTAAGCCACTCGCTTTCTGTTTCTTCTTGCGTTCTTTCCTTCTTCTTTTTTTACTGGCTTTTGATCTTGGCCCCGCCCTATCCCGTTCTTGGCATTCAGACTTCCCCTCGACGGACCCAGAGGACATCGATACCATCATCGAGGATGTCGCCAAGGACACCGCGGCGCAGGCCGAGGAGATCGCCGCCAAGGAGAGCGCCAAGGGCGCTGCTGAGGACGCCACCAAGGGGCCCTCCAGGGAGCCCGGCAAGGGACCTACCGGAGAGGCCGGCAAGGCCGCTGCCGAGGAGGAGGTGGTTGATGACCAGCCCTCCTCCTCCGCTGCCCCCGGCTCCGGAAGGTACCTGAGGGTGGATGATGACTTGTTCGTCCACCTCCCAGGCACGTCGAGCACCAGGGCTCCCATCGAGGGAGAGGTGTTTGAAGATGAAGTACTCGCCGCCGTCGGGCTGGAGGTCGTCAACGAGCCGAGCGTTGGTGGTGATGGCTCCCAGGAGGAGAGGCTTCTCCAGGCCATAGGCGCCAGCTTCCGGAAGCTCCAGGCGCTTGACCGTGCCCGTTTGGACAAGGCCAAGTCTAGGACGGCGGTGGTGGATAAGGCGGATCTCCAAGAGCGCGTCGCCGAGGCGCAGGACTGGTTCCACCAGGCTCAAGATGAGTTGAAGGCCACCCAGGGCGAGCTGGCCAAGCATGACGTGGATCTCACCATGAAGCTAGCTGACATCAAGAAGGCCCAAGAGGCGGCGAGGAACTTGGCCGCCGCAGCCGAAGCCGCCCGGACCCAGCACGAAGCCGCACTAAACTCCCAGGAGGAGGATCTTGCCGCGCACGAGGAGAAGCTCAACGCCACGCGCCGCAGCAAGGATGAAGAGGTGGACGAGCTCGTCGCACAGCAGACCTAAGAGCTGGAGCATAGGCACAAGGAGGCACTCGATGCCCAGGCTCTGGTTCATGTCGTTAAGGTGAATGAGCTGGAGGCGGAGCGGGATGAGCTGAAGAAGCAAAATCTGAAGTTGTCCAAGGAGAAGGACACGCTCAATAGTGCCCTGGTGGAGGCACATGGCGCGGCCATTGGCAGGGACGGAGAGCTCTCTGAGGCCAACAACTCCATCAGAGACCTCAAGCTGAAGCTGGAGAGTCTTGAGAAGATATTGTTGAAGGCAGGGCCCGAGAGGGGACCCTGACCAAGGACCTGGAGACCGAGAAGCAGCTGCGGAGGAATGAGGCCGCCAACCTTAACAACAACGTGGAGGGCGAGAAGCGTTGGCTAGGACGCCTCGCCGCCGTTGCGAACTCGGCCGCCACGCAGCTGGCCACCATGGGGATGTTGGACGTGAGGTACGCCCCAGAGACGAGCCTGAGCCCCAACGCCAACCTGGCCCTGTTCTTTGAGAGGGTCGTTGGCGCTCTGGAGCGTCTTCACTCCAACCGGGCATCCTCCCTGGCCGAGGAGTCCCGGATGCTCTGCCAGGGTGCCATGACCAAGGTGCTTGCCAAGATAGCGCACTGGCATCCCGATCTCGACTTCGGAGCTGCGCTGAAGAGCTTGCCGGAGGATGCAGACATAGCGACGCTCAAGCAGCGTATCAAGCCCATCATCAGTCGCATCGACGAAATCAAGAGGTTTGAGGGCTAGCGTCGGGACTAGGCACCCCGTTTCTTATCGCTGCTGCAGGTCCATGACCAAGACAATTGCTATCTTTAGTTAGAACCGCGGCGGTAATTTTGTAATATGACTCTGCAGTACTTCTGACATTATGCATGTTATTTTCCTGTTCGATTTTTTGTTCGTATGTCCACCCTATGCTAACTGGGTAGGCTTGCCGACGTGTAAACCCAGGGCGGCGTCTTGAGGACGGATCCCCATTGGCCTGCTGGGTGTGCTTGCTGCCGGGAGAACCACGTTACCAGCCTTAACACGGCCGCTCGGACTGTCAAGCTTGACTCGAGTCAGAGTCGATAGCGTTGCTAATTTTGGAAGGCTACCCTGCCGCTCTCGACGCGCCGACTTGAGCTGTTGAGCGAACTCGAAACAGAACAAGGGCATTGCCAATTGCGGGAGGGCCCTCTGCGTACAGGTTTTCCATACATAGGCAGAATCTCCGAGGACAATAACCTTATATTAAGGAGAAAATTTTAAAGTTTGGCATGACTTAGCTTTCTCGTCGCCGCCCTAGCATCCTTCGCGCTCGCAGGCAGCGCCACTCTCTTGGCCACCTTCTCCGTGGGAGCCGTGGCGATGAAGAACTGCTAGGCCAACTACTAGACCAGATTCTCACAACTGCGCCCCCTACCTGGCGCGCCAAAGATGTCGGTGGGAAACGACACCTATGGGATCACGAGGATCCCTTCTACGGTTGCCGGGGCACGGGGTTGTGAGAAGAGCAGGATTAGCAATCAGCACAAGGATCATTTACCTAGGTTCGGGCCGCGAGGATGCGTAAAACCCTAGTCCTACTTTGGTGGATGTATTGAGTGTTCTTGAGCTCTTGAACTAGCTATGGTGGTTGCGTGGTTCAAAAGAGCCGAATCCCTCTCCAGTACGCCATGGGCCTCCTTCTATAGTCGAAAGGGGCTGCCACAATGGCACACAGGAGGTGGAAAGGCCTACAGTGCTATGAGCTTATCGCTCGCATTACAGGACAAGATGCATTTAATGCATAGCTACAGGTGTCCTCTTGCTCTATTGGGGACGGGAGTGAGGCTCCTCCCGTCCGTCGCCGCTCCTCCTCGCTTCGACACGCACCCTAGCCAGTGATGCATGCGGCACCATGTAGGCAGGCAAGTAGCTGAGGTGGTGCAGTGGTGCAACCTTCACGAAAATCTGCATGCTGCCATGCAGGCGCGTGCTGAGTTGGCCTGGAAGCCGCATGTTGCCACGCAGGTGCCTGCCCAGCTGGTTGAGTTGGCAGCTGCATGTGAACGGCGGTGGAGACTTGGTTGGTGCGGGCCTGGCTGTGGCCCCGCTGACGCCCTTGGCAAGGGCCTTGCCGGGTGGCCCGGCAAGGGTCTTGCCGTGGCGCGCTGTCGTCCCCGGCAAGGATCATGCCGGGGGTCTTGTGGGTTTCCTCGGCAAGAACCTTGTCGAGGATCGTTACCTTCCAATCTTCATCTGATCTTGAATATTTCTTGTCTTCACAAAGATCTGCATGCCACCATGGAGGTGCCTCCCGAGCCCTGTCCCAACGTGGTTGATGGTGTTGGAGACTGTGGGTTCGAGGGTGGCTCACTCCGCTAGTGTGGGCGAGCTGCCCCGGCAAGGGGCTTGCCAGGGCTGCTGAGGCTGCCCCGGCAAGGGCCTTGCCCGGGAAACCTGCTTTGCCCATTTGCTCTCCGTGGTCCCGGCCTTTGGCATTGTCTGGTTCTTGGACTTTGGTTTTACCTCGGTTCACCTCCCCTGCCTTGCGTCTTATGGTCGTGGTGCGTGCCTCTGACTGCCCGCGCACAAGTAAAGGGGTACAAAAGTTGTGCCCCTACTTTTGTACACCGACATTAAGACTTGTAGTTTGGGCCGATTCTGGCCCGTTTCTTGGGCTATTACTCAGTTTTGGGGTCCCGAAGTGATTTCCACGATTGACGAACCACAGTGTACGTTTACCTGTCAGTCAGCAACACTCACAATTTTGGCCAATTCTGGTCCGTTTCTTGGACTATTACTCACCGTTTTGGGGTCCCAGAGCGATTTTTACGATTGACAATCCCCGAGGTGCATTTACATGTCGGTCATCAACGCTCACAGTTTTGGCCAATTCTAACCTGTTTCATGGAGTATTACTCACCGTTTTGGGGTCCCTAAGCGATTTCCATAGTTGTTGAACTGCAAGGTGCGATTACGTGTTCGTCATCACGACTTGCAATTTGGGCCGATTCTGACCCGTTTTTTGGACTATTACTCACTTTTGGGGTCCCGAAGTGATTTCCTGGATTGACGAACCCTGGGTGCGTTTACTTGTCGGTCATCAACACTCACAATATTGGCCAATTCTTGTCTGTATCATGGACTATTACTCACCATTTTAGGGTCCCGGGGGGATTTCCGCGATTGACGATCCCTGGGGTGCGTTTACGCGTCGGTCATCAACACTCATAGTTTTGGCAAATTTTGATCCATTTCGTGGACTATTACTCACCATTTTGGTGTCCCAAAGCGATTTCCATAGTTGTTGAACCCTAAGGTGCGATTATGTGTCGGTCATCAACACTCGTGGTTTTTGTCGATTCTGACCCGTTTCGTGGACTATTACTCACCGTTTGAGGTCCCAAAGCGATTTCCATGGTTGTTGTACCCTAAGGTGCGCTTACGTGTCGGTCATCAATACTCGCAGTTTTGGCCGATTCTGGCACATTTCATGGACTATTACTTACTGATTTGGGGTCCTTGAGCGATTTCCATGACTGACGAACCCCGGGGTGCATTTATGTATTATTCATCAATAATCCTAGGTTTGTCTGATTCTGGGCTCTTTCATGGACTATTACTCACCATTTTGGGTCCCAAAGCGATTTCCATGGCTGGCGAACCCAAGGTGTGCCTACATGTTGGTTGTCAAGACTCGTAGTTAGGCCGATTCTGGCCCATTTCTTGTACTATTACTCAGTTTTGGGGTCCCAGAGTGATTTCCATGATGGACGAACCCCGGGGTGTGTACGTGTCGGTTATCAACACTTAGAATTTTGGCCGATTCTGGTCCGTTTCATGCACTATTACTCACTATTTTGGGGTCCTAAACCGATTTCCATGAGTGATGATCCCCGGGGTGCTTTTACATGTTTATCGTCAACAATCAGAGTTTTGGCCAATTCTGACCCATTTCGTGGACTATTACTCACCATCTTGGGGTCCCGAAGCGATTTTCATAGTTTTTAACCCCAAGGTGCGCTTACGTGTCAGTCATCAACACTCGCAGTTTTGGCCGATTCTGGTTTGTTTTGTGGACTATTACTCACTATTTTGGGGTCCCGGACTGATTTCCACGATTGACGAACCCCAGGGTGCATTTACGTGCCGGTCATCAACACTCGCGGTTTTTGTCGATTCTGGCCCGTTTCATGGACTATTACTCACCATTTTGGGGTCACAAAGAGATTTCCATAGCTGTCGAAGCCCAAGGTGTGCTTACGTGTTGGTCGTCAAGACTTGAAGTTTGGGCCAATTCTGGCCCGTTTCATGGTCTATTGCTCACTATTTGGGGGTCCCCGAGTGATTTCCATGATTGACGAACCCCGGGGTGCGTTTACGTGTCGGTCATCAACACTCGTGGTTTTTGTCGATTCTTGACCATTTCTTGGACTACTACTCACCGTTTTGGGGTTCCGAAGCGATTTCCATGGTTGTCAAACCCAAGGTGTGCTTACGTGTTGGTCGTCAAGACTTGCAGTTTAGGCCGTTTCTGGCCTGTTTCTTGGGCTATTACTCGGTTTTGGGGTTCCGAAGTGATTCCTTGATTGACGAACCACGGTGTACGTTTACCTGTCGGTCATCAACACTCACAATTTTGGCCAATTCTGGTCCGTTTCGTCGACTATTACTCACGGTTTTGGGGTCTCGGAGCGATTTTCATGATTGACGATCCCCGAGGTGCGTTTACGTGTCGGTCATCAACACTCACAGTTTTGGCCAATTCTAACCTGTTTCGTGGAGTATTACTCACCGTTTTGAGGTCCCGAAGTGATTTCCATAGTTGTTGAACCGCAAGGTACGCTTACGTGTTGGTCGTCAGGATTTGCAGTTTGGGCCGATTCTGGCCCGTTTTTTGGACTATTACTCAGTTTTGGGGTCCCGAAGTGATTTCCACGATTGATGTACCTCGGGGTATGTTTAGGTGTCGATCATCAACACTCACAATTTTGGCCCATTCTTGTCCATTTCGTGGACTATTACTCACTGTTTTAGGGTCCCGGACGGATTTCCACGATTGACGATCCCCGGGGTGCGTTTACGTGTCGGTCATCAACACTCACAGTTTTGGCCAATTTGGTTCCATTTCGTGGACTATTACTCACCATTTTGGTGTCCCGAAGCGATTTCCATAGTTGTTGAACCCTAAGGTGTGATTACGTGTCTATCATCAACACTCGCGGTTTTTTGTCGATTCTAACCCGTTTCATGGACTATTACTCATTGTTTTGATTCCCAAAGTGATTTCCATGGTTGTTGCACCCTATGGTGCGTTTACGTGTCGGTCATCAATACTCGCTGTTTTGGCCGATTCTGGCACGTTTCATGGACTATTACTTACTGATTTGAGATCCTTGAGCGGTTTCCTTGATTGACGAACCCCGGGGTGCATTTATGTATTGTTCAACAACAATCCTAGGTTTGTCTAATTCTGGGCTCTTTCATGGACTATTACTCACCGTTTTGGGGTCCCAAAGCGATTTCCGTGGCTGTCGAACCCAAGGTGTGCTTACGTGTTGGTCGTCAAGACTCCCAGTTTAGGACGATTCTGGACCGTTTCTTGTACTATTACTCAGTTTTGGGGTCCCAGAGTGATTTCCACGATTGACAAACCCCGGGGTGCGTACGGGTCGATTATCAACACTTACAATTTTGGCTGATTCTGGTCCGTTTCATGCATTATTACTTGCCGTTTTGAGGTCCTAAAGCGTTTTCAATGATTGAGGATCCCCGGGGTGCGTTTACATGTTTATCATCAATACTCGCAGTTTTGGCCAATTCTGACCCGTTTCGTGGACTATTACTCACCGTCTCAGGGTCCCGAAGCGATTTCCATAGTTGCTGAACCCC
>NC_057804.1:664861289-664864452 GCF_018294505.1 Triticum aestivum
CTGTTTCGTGGACTATTACTCACTGTTTTGGGGTCCCGGAGTGATTTCCACGATTGATGAACCCCAAGGTGCATTTACGTGTCGGTCATCAACACTCGCGGTTTTTGTCGATTCTGACCCGTTTCATGGACTATTACTCACTGTTTTAGGGTCCCGGACGGATTTCCACGATTGACGATCCCCGGGGTGCGTTTACGTGTCGGTCATCAACACTCACAGTTTTGGCCAATTTGGTTCCATTTCGTGGACTATTACTCACCATTTTGGTGTCCCGAAGCGATTTCCATAGTTGTTGAACCCTAAGGTGTGATTACGTGTCTATCATCAACACTCGCGGTTTTTTGTCGATTCTAACCCGTTTCATGGACTATTACTCACTGTTTTGATTCCCTAAGTGATTTCCATGGTTGTTGCACCCTATGGTGCGTTTACGTGTCGGTCATCAATACTCGCTGTTTTGGCCGATTCTGGCACGTTTCATGGACTATTACTTACTGATTTGAGATCCTTGAGCGGTTTCCTTGATTGACGAACCCCGGGGTGCATTTATGTATTGTTCAACAACAATCCTAGGTTTGTCTAATTCTGGGCTCTTTCATGGACTATTACTCACCGTTTTGGGGTCCCAAAGCGATTTCCGTGGCTGTCGAACCCAAGGTGTGCTTACGTGTTGGTCGTCAAGACTCCCAGTTTAGGACGATTCTGGACCGTTTCTTGTACTATTACTCAGTTTTGGGGTCCCAGAGTGATTTCCACGATTGACAAACCCCGGGGTGCGTACGGGTCGATTATCAACACTTACAATTTTGGCTCATTCTGGTCCGTTTCATGCATTATTACTTGCCGTTTTGAGGTCCTAAAGCGTTTTCAATGATTGAGGATCCCCGGGGTGCGTTTACATGTTTATCATCAATACTCGCAGTTTTGGCCAATTCTGACCCGTTTCGTGGACTATTACTCACCGTCTCAGGGTCCCGAAGCGATTTCCATAGTTGCTGAACCCCCAAAGGTGTGCTTACGTGTCGGTGATCAACACTCGCAGTTTTGGCCGATTCTGGCCTGTTTCGTGGACTATTACTCACTGTTTTGGGGTCCCGGAGTGATTTCCACGATTGATGAACCCCAAGGTGCATTTACGTGTCGGTCATCAACACTCGCGGTTTTTGTCGATTCTGACCCGTTTCATGGACTATTACTCACTGTTTTAGGGTCCCGGACGGATTTCCACGATTGACGATCCCCGGGGTGCGTTTACGTGTCGGTCATCAACACTCACAGTTTTGGCCAATTTGGTTCCATTTCGTGGACTATTACTCACCATTTTGGTGTCCCGAAGCGATTTCCATAGTTGTTGAACCCTAAGGTGTGATTACGTGTCTATCATCAACACTCGCGGTTTTTTGTCGATTCTAACCCGTTTCATGGACTATTACTCACTGTTTTGATTCCCTAAGTGATTTCCATGGTTGTTGCACCCTATGGTGCGTTTACGTGTCGGTCATCAATACTCGCTGTTTTGGCCGATTCTGGCACATTTCATGGACTATTACTTACTGATTTGAGATCCTTGAGCGGTTTCCTTGATTGACGAACCCCGGGGTGCATTTATGTATTGTTCAACAACAATCCTAGGTTTGTCTAATTCTGGGCTCTTTCATGGACTATTACTCACCGTTTTGGGGTCCCAAAGCGATTTCCGTGGCTGTCGAACCCAAGGTGTGCTTACGTGTTGGTCGTCAAGACTCCCAGTTTAGGACGATTCTGGACCGTTTCTTGTACTATTACTCAGTTTTGGGGTCCCAGAGTGATTTCCACGATTGACAAACGCCGGGGTGCGTACGGGTCGATTATCAACACTTACAATTTTGGCTGATTCTGGTCCGTTTCATGCATTATTACTTGCCGTTTTGAGGTCCTAAAGCGTTTTCAATGATTGAGGATCCCCGGGGTGCGTTTACATGTTTATCATCAATACTCGCGGTTTTTGTCGATTCTGACCCGTTTCATGGACTATTACTCACTGTTTTAGGGTCCCGGACGGATTTCCACGATTGACGATCCCCGGGGTGTGTTTACGTGTTGGTCATCAACACTCACAGTTTTGGCCAATTTGGTTCCATTTCGTGGACTATTACTCACCATTTTGGTGTCCCGAAGCGATTTCCATAGTTGTTGAACCCTAAGGTGTGATTACGTGTCTATCATCAACACTCGCGGTTTTTTGTCGATTCTAACCCGTTTCATGGACTATTACTCACTATTTTGATTCCCAAAGTGATTTCCATGGTTGTTGCACCCTATGGTGCGTTTACGTGTCGGTCATCAATACTCGCTGTTTTGGCCGATTCTGGCACGTTTCATGGACTATTACTTACTGATTTGAGATCCTTGAGCGATTTCCATGATTGACGAACCCCGGGGTGCATTTATGTATTGTTCAAAAACAATCCTAGGTTTGTCTAATTCTGGGCTCTTTCATGGACTATTACTCACCGTTTTGGGGTCCCAAAGCGATTTCCGTGGCTGTCGAACCCAAGGTGTGCTTACGTGTTGGTCGTCAAGACTCCCAGTTTAGGCCGATTCTGGACCGTTTCTTGTACTATTACTCAGTTTTGGGGTCCCAGAGTGATTTCCACGATTGACAAACCCCGGGGTGCGTACGGGTCGATTATCAACACTTACAATTTTGGCTCATTCTGGTCCGTTTCATGCATTATTACTTGCCGTTTTGAGGTCCTAAAGCGATTTCAACGATTGAGGATCCCCGGGGTGCGTTTACATGTTTGTCATCAATACTCGCAGTTTTGGCCAATTCTGACCCGTTTCGTGGACTATTACTCACCGTCTCAGGGTCCCGAAGCGATTTCCATAGTTGCTGAACCCCCAAAGGTGTGCTTACGTGTCGGTGATCAACACTCACAGTTTTGGCCGATTCTGGCCTGTTTTCGTGGACTATTACTCACTGTTTTGGGGTCCCGAAGTGATTTCCACAATTGATGAACCCCAGGGTGCATTTACGTGTCGATCATCAACACTCGCGGTTTTTGTCGATTCTGACCCGTTTCATGGACTATTACTCACTGTTTTAGGGTCCCGGACGGATTTCCACGATTGACGATCCCCGGGGTGCGTTTACGTGTCGGTCATCAACACTCACAGTTTT
>NC_057804.1:664864462-664879647 GCF_018294505.1 Triticum aestivum
CTGTTTCGTGGACTATTACTCACTGTTTTGGGGTCCCGGAGTGATTTCCACGATTGATGAACCCCAAGGTGCATTTACGTGTCGGTCATCAACACTCGCGGTTTTTGTCGATTCTGACCCGTTTCATGGACTATTACTCACTGTTTTAGGGTCCCGGACGGATTTCCACGATTGACGATCCCCGGGGTGCGTTTACGTGTCGGTCATCAACACTCACAGTTTTGGCCAATTTGGTTCCATTTCGTGGACTATTACTCACCATTTTGGTGTCCCGAAGCGATTTCCATAGTTGTTGAACCCTAAGGTGTGATTACGTGTCTATCATCAACACTCGCGGTTTTTTGTCGATTCTAACCCGTTTCATGGACTATTACTCACTGTTTTGATTCCCTAAGTGATTTCCATGGTTGTTGCACCCTATGGTGCGTTTACGTGTCGGTCATCAATACTCGCTGTTTTGGCCGATTCTGGCACGTTTCATGGACTATTACTTACTGATTTGAGATCCTTGAGCGGTTTCCTTGATTGACGAACCCCGGGGTGCATTTATGTATTGTTCAACAACAATCCTAGGTTTGTCTAATTCTGGGCTCTTTCATGGACTATTACTCACCGTTTTGGGGTCCCAAAGCGATTTCCGTGGCTGTCGAACCCAAGGTGTGCTTACGTGTTGGTCGTCAAGACTCCCAGTTTAGGACGATTCTGGACCGTTTCTTGTACTATTACTCAGTTTTGGGGTCCCAGAGTGATTTCCACGATTGACAAACCCCGGGGTGCGTACGGGTCGATTATCAACACTTACAATTTTGGCTCATTCTGGTCCGTTTCATGCATTATTACTTGCCGTTTTGAGGTCCTAAAGCGTTTTCAATGATTGAGGATCCCCGGGGTGCGTTTACATGTTTATCATCAATACTCGCAGTTTTGGCCAATTCTGACCCGTTTCGTGGACTATTACTCACCGTCTCAGGGTCCCGAAGCGATTTCCATAGTTGCTGAACCCCCAAAGGTGTGCTTACGTGTCGGTGATCAACACTCGCAGTTTTGGCCGATTCTGGCCTGTTTCGTGGACTATTACTCACTGTTTTGGGGTCCCGGAGTGATTTCCACGATTGATGAACCCCAAGGTGCATTTACGTGTCGGTCATCAACACTCGCGGTTTTTGTCGATTCTGACCCGTTTCATGGACTATTACTCACTGTTTTAGGGTCCCGGACGGATTTCCACGATTGACGATCCCCGGGGTGCGCTTATGTGTCGGTCATCAACACTCACAGTTTTGGCCAATTTGGTTCCATTTCGTGGACTATTACTCACCATTTTGGTGTCCCGAAGCGATTTCCATAGTTGTTGAACCCTAAGGTGTGATTACGTGTCTATCATCAACACTCGCGGTTTTTTGTCGATTCTAACCCGTTTCATGGACTATTACTCACTATTTTGATTCCCAAAGTGATTTCCATGGTTGTTGCACCCTATGGTGCGTTTACGTGTCGGTCATCAATACTCGCTGTTTTGGCCGATTCTGGCACGTTTCATGGACTATTACTTACTGATTTGAGATCCTTGAGCGATTTCCATGATTGACGAACCCCGGGGTGCATTTATGTATTGTTCAACAACAATCCTATGTTTGTCTAATTCTGGGCTCTTTCATGGACTATTACTCACCGTTTTGGGGTCCCAAAGCGATTTCCGTGGCTGTCGAACCCAAGGTGTGCTTACATGTTGGTCGTCAAGACTCCCAGTTTAGGCCGATTCTGGACCGTTTCTTGTACTATTACTCAGTTTTGGGGTCCCAGAGTGATTTCCACGATTGACAAACCCCGGGGTGCGTACGGGTCGATTATCAACACTTACAATTTTGGCTCATTCTGGTCCGTTTCATGCATTATTACTTGCCGTTTTGAGGTCCTAAAGCGATTTCAACGATTGAGGATCCCCGGGGTGCGTTTACATGTTTGTCATCAATACTCGCAGTTTTGGCCAATTCTGACCCGTTTCGTGGACTATTACTCACCGTCTCAGGGTCCCGAAGCGATTTCCATAGTTGCTGAACCCCCAAAGGTGTGCTTACGTGTCGGTGATCGACACTCACAGTTTTGGCCGATTCTGGCCTGTTTCGTGGACTATTACTCACTGTTTTGGGGTCCCGAAGTGATTTCCACGATTGATGAACCCCAAGGTGCATTTACGTGTCGGTCATCAACACTCGCGGTTTTTGTCGATTCTGACCCGTTTCATGGACTATTACTCACCATTTTGGGGTCACAAAGCAATTTCCATAGCTGTCGAAGCCCAAGGTGTGCTTACGTGTTGGTCATCAAGACTTGAAGTTTGGGCCGATTCCGGTCCGTTTAATGGACTATTACTCACTATTTTGCGGTCCCGGAATGATTGCCCTGATTGACGAACCCCAGGGTGCGTTTACGTGTCGGTCATCAACACTCGCGTTTTTGTCGATTCTGGACCGTTTTGTGGACTACTACTCACCGTTTTGGGGTCCCAAAGCGATTTCCATGGTTGTCGAACCCAAGATGTGCTTACGTGTTGGTCGTCAAGACTCGCAGTTTAGGCGGATTCTGGCCCGTTTCTTGTACTATTACTCAGTTTTGGGGTCCCAGAGTGATTTCCATGATTGACAAACCCCGGGGTGCGTACGGGTCGGTTATCAACACTTACAATTTTGGCCGATTCTGGTCCGTTTCATGCATTATTACTCGCCGTTTTGAGGTCCTAAAGCGATTTCAATGATTGAGGATCCCCGGGGTGCGTTTACATGTTTGTCGTCAACACTCACAGCTTTGCCAATTCTGGTCCATTTCGTGGACTATTACTCACTGTTTTGGTGTCCCAGAGCGATTTTCACGATTGAGGATCCCCGAGGTGCATTTATGTGTCGGTCATCAAAACTCATAGTTTTGGCCGATTCTGACCTGTTTCGTGGAGTATTAATCACCGTTTTGGGGTCCCGAAGCGATTTCCATAGTTGTTGAACCGCAAGGAGCGATTACGTGTTGGTCGTCAGGACTTGCAATTTGGGCCGATTCTGGCCCCTTTTTTGGTCTATTACTCACTATTTTGGTGTCCCGAAGCAATCTCCATAGTTGTTAAACCCTAAGGTGCGATTACGTGTCGGTCATCATCACTCGCGGTTTTTGTCGATTCTGACCCGTTTCGTGGACTATTATTCACCGTTTTGGGTCCCAAAGCGATTTCCATGGTTGTTGTACCCTAAGGTGCACTTATGTGTCGGTCATCAATACTCGCAGTTTTGGCCGATTCTGGCCGTTTCATTGACTATTACTCACTGATTTGGGGTCCTTGAGCGATTTCCATGATTGACGAACCCCATGGTGCGTTTATGTATTGTTCATCAATAATCCTAGGTATGTCTGATTCTGGGCTCTTTCATAAACTATTACTCACCGTTTTGGGGTCCCAAAGTGATTTCCATGGTGTTCGAACCCAAGGTGTGTTTACGTATTGGTCGTCAAGACTTGCAGTTTAGGCCGATTCTGGCCTGTTTCTTCTACTATTTCTCAGTTTTGGGGTCCCGAAATGATTTTCACGATTGACAAACCCCGGGTGCGTACGTGTTGGTTATGAACACTTACAATTTTGGTCGATTCTGGTCCTTTTCATTCACTATTACTCACCGTTTTGGGGTCTTAAAGAGATTTCCACGATTGAGGATCCCCGGGTTGCGTTTACATGTTTGTCGTCAACACTCACAGTTTTGGCCAATTCTGACTCATTTCGTGGACTATTACTCACCGTCTTGGGGTCCCGCAGCAATTTCCATAGTTGTTGAACCCCAAGGTGCACTTACGTGTCGGTCATCAACATTCGTAGTTTTGGCCGATTCTAGCCTGTTTCGTGGACTATTATTTATTGTTTTGGGGTCCCGGAGTGATATCCACGATTGACGAACCCAGGGTGCATTTACGTGTTGGTCATCAATACTCGCAGTTTTTATCGATTCTAGCCTGTTTCGTGGACTATTACTCACCATTTTAGGGTCACAAAGCGATTTCTATGATTGTCGAAGCCCAATGTGTGCTTACGTCTTGGTCGTCAAGACTTACAATTTGGGTCGATTCTTGCCCGTTTCTTGGAATATTACTCAGTTTTGGGGTCGTGAAGTGATTTCCACGATTGACGAACCACGGGCTGCGTTTACGTGTCGGTTATCAACATTCAAAATTTTGGCCAATTCTGGTCTGTTTCGTGGATTATTGCTGGGCAGGCCCAGTAACCAGTGAACACCTCATAGTGACATCACCCTTTTTTCACATTATTATTTTGATTTTATTTTACTCTTTAGAATTGCTTATATTCTGAAATATTATTAATATACATATTGCATAAAATCTTTAAATAATTTGCATAAAAATGTAGACATGCATTAAAAATGATAAATGTGTATAGAAAATGTTACTCATGTGTACAAAAATGTCGCTGAAATTTAAAGAATGGCACGCCTTTAAAAAACATACATCATATTTTAAAAAATGTTTCTACAATACTAAAAAGTTGTGTAATTGAAAAAAATGTTTCATAGATTCAAAAAGAAATGTGTGTTTCATTTTTAAAAATGTTCATGAGTTTCAAAATTATGTTTGTGAAAGTTTTGGACAAAATTTAAAACACTGTTGCGTAGTGTAAAAAAATGTTTCGTGCCATTAAAAAATGTGCGTGAAAATTTAAAGAAAACATATCCAGAGATTCAAAATAATGTTTGTGGCATTTTAGAAAAAATGGTTTTAAAACGTTAAAATGTGTTCATGTAGGTTAAAATAATGCTTATTCAAATTAAAAATTGTACATGACATTTAAAAAATATATTCAAGCATGTCTAAAAAATGTCCATAAAAGTTTCAAAAATTGCAATTCAATGTAAAGAGATGTTCATGTAGTTTAATGAATATTTATTGCCATTAAGATAATTTACAACACGCATTTGGAAATTCAAGACATGTATTTTTTTTAAACGAACAAAAGTATAGTGAGGGGAAGAAAACATTGAAGAAAATCAGTGAAAATAAAAGCAAAAAAATCAAAGAAAAGAGTTGAGAAAATAAAAGAAAATGAAAAACCAAAAAAGAAGTAGGCAGACCGAATGTGCTAATGGACCGTCAAGATTCAATTGTTCGTAGGCAATTTCTAATAGAAATTGGTACGGGCGAGACATAGCACTGGTGTTGCGGTCATCAGGACGGCCGCCTCGCCTGTCAACCAAGCCGGCTTATATGCGTGGGGCCTGAAGCCGACGACTGCAAACTTTCAGGTTATATACATACATACATAAACGGCCGCACAGGAGGCACTACAATACTTTATGGGCAAAAGTATAAATGTAGCCTTTATAATCAAAACTATCATGAATTTGTCCCTCTTGGTTTTTTAAGAGAGAGAGAGTACACCTTGGGATATTTCCGCGCAGTGTACATTTCCATGGTTGTTGTACCCTAAGGTACGCTTATGTGTCGGTCATCAATACTCGCAGTTTTGGCCGATTCTGGCCCTTTTCGTGGACTATGACTCACTAATTTGGGGTCCTTGAGTGATTTCCATGACTGACGAACCCCGGGGTGTGTTTATGTATTGTTCATCAATAATCCTAGGTTTGTCTGATTCTGGGCTCTTTCATGGACTATTACTCACCGTTTTGGGTCCCAAAGCGATTTCCATGGCTATTGAACACAAGGTGTGCTTACCTGTTGGTCATCAAGACTCGCAGTTTAGGCCGATTATGGCCCATTTTTTGTACTATTACTCAGTTTTGGGGTCCCAGAGTGATTTCCACGATGGACGACCCCGTGGTGCGTACGTCTTAGTTATCAACACTTACAATTTTGGCCGATTCTGGTCTGTTTCATGCACTATTACTCACTGTTTTGGGGTCCTAAAGCGATTTCCATGATTGATGATCCCCGGGGTGCGTTTCATGTTTATTGTCAACAATCACAGTTTTGGCCAATTCTGACCCATTGCATGGACTATTACTCACCGTCTTGGGGGCCGGAAGCGATTTCCATAGTTGTTGAACCCCAAGGTGCGCTTACGTGTCAGTCATCAACACTCGCAGTTTTGGCCGATTCTGGCCTGTTTTGTGGACTATTACTCACTGTTTTCGGGTCCCAGAGTGATTTCCACGATTGACGAACCCCAGGGTGCATTTACGTGTCGGTCATCAACACTAGCGTTTTTGTCGATTCTGACCCGTTTCATGGACTGTTACTCGCCATTTTGGGGTCACAAAGCGATTTCCATGGTTGTCGAAGCCCAATGTGTGCTTACGTGTTGGTCGGCAAGACTTGCAGTTTGGGCCGATTCTGCCCGTTTCATGGACTATTACTCACAATTTTGGGTTCCCCGAGTGATTTCCATGATTGACGAACCCCGGGGTGCGTTTACATGTCGGTCATCAACGCTCGCGGTTTTTGTCGATTCTTGACCATTTCATGGACTTGTACTCAACGTTTTGGGGTCCCAAAGAGATTTCCATGGTTGTCAAAACCCAAGGTGTGCTTACGTGTTGGTCGTCAAGACTTGCAGTTTGGGCCGTTTCTGGTCCGTTTCTTGGGCTATTACTCAGTTTTGGGGTTCCGAAGTGATTTCCTTGATTGATGAACCACAGTGTACGTTTACCTGTCGGTCATCAACACTCACAATTTTGCCCAATTCTGGTCCGTTTCGTGGTCTATTACTCACCGTTTTGGGGTCTCAGGGCGATTTTCACGATTGACGATCCCCGAGGTGCGTTTACGTGTCGGTCATCAACACTCACAGTTGGCCAATTATGACCTGTTTCATGGAGTATTACTCACTGTTTCTGGGTCCTGAAGCGATTTCCATAGGTGTTGAACCGCAAGGTGCGATTGCGTGTTGGTCGTCAGGACTTGCAGTTTGGGTCGATTCTGGCCCCTTTTTGGACTATTACTCAGGTTTGGGGTCTCGAAGTTATTTTCACGATTGACGGACCCCGGGGTGCATTTACGTGTCGGTATCAACACTCACAATTTTAGCCATTCTTGTCCATTTCTTGGACTATTGCTCACCGTTTCATGGTCCCGGAGCGATTTTCATGATTGACGAACCCCGCGGTGCATTTACATGTTTGTCGTCAACATTCACAATTTTGGCCAATTCTGGCCCATTTCATGGACTATTACTCACCGTCTCGGGGTCCCGAAGCGATTTCCATAGTTGTTTAACCCCAAAGGTGCGCTTACGTGTCGGTGATCAACACTCACAGTTTAGGCCGATTCTGGCCTGTTTTGTGGACTATTACTCACTGTTTTGGGGTCCCGGAGTGATTTCCAGGATTGACAAACCCCAAGGTGCATTTACATGTCGGTCATCAACACTCGCGGTTTTTGTCGATTCTGACCCGTTTCGTGGACTATTACTCACCATTTTGGGGTCACAAAGCGATTTCCATGGTTGTCGAAGCCCAAGGTGTGCTTACGTGTTGGTCGTCAAGACTTGCAGTTTGGGCTGATTCTGGCCCGTTTCATGTTCTATTACTCACTATTTTGGGGTCTTGGAGTTATATCCCTGATTGACGAAGCCCGGGGTGCGTTTACGTGTTGGTCATCAACACTCGCGGTTTTTGTCGATTCTGGACCGTTTCGTGGACTACTACTCACCGTTTTTGGGTACCAGAGCGATATCCATGGTTCTCAAACCCAAGGTGTGCTTACATGTTGGTCGTTAAGTGTCGGTGGGAAACGACACCTATGGGATCACGAGGATCCCTTCTACGGTTGTTGGGGCGCAGGGTTGCGAGAAGAGCAGGATTAGCAATCAGCACAAGGATCGTTTACCCAGGTTTGGGCCGCGAGGATGCGTAAAACCCTAGTCCTGCTTTGGTGTATGTATTGAGTGTTCTTGAGCTCTTGAACTAGATATGGTGGATGCGTGGTTCAAAAGAGCCGAATCCCTCGCCAGTATGCCATGGGCCTCCTTTTATAGTCAAATGGAGCTATCACGGTGGCACACAGGAGGTGGAAAGGCCTACAGTGCTATGAGGTTATTGCTCGCATTATAGGACAAGACGCATTTAATGCGTAGCTTAGGTGTCCTCTTGCTTTATTGGGCACGGGAGCGAGGCCCCCGTCCGTCGCCGCTCCTCCACGATTCAACACGTGCCCTGGCCAGCGATGCATGCAGCACCATGTAGGCAGGCAAGCAGCTGAGGTGGTGCGGTGGTGGAGCCTTCACGAAGATCTGCATGCCACCATGCAGGCACGCACTGAGTTAGCCTGGAAGCCGCATGTTGCCACGCAGGTGCCTGCCCAGCTGGTTGAGCTGGCAGCTGCATGTGAACATCGATGGACACTTGGTTGGTGCGGGCCTGGCTGTGGCCCGCTGACGCCCTTGGCAAGGGCCTTGCCGAGTGGCCCGGCAAGGGTCTTGCCGCGGCGCGCTTTCATCCCCGGCAAGGATCTTGCCGGGGGTCTTGTGGGTTTCCTTGGCAAGAACCTTGTCGAGGATCGTGCCTTCCAATCTTCATCTGATCTAGAATATTCTTTGTCTTCACAAAGATCTGCATGCCACCATGGAGGTGCCTCACGAGCCGTCCCAACGTGGTTGATGGTGTTGGAGACCGTGGGTTCGAGGGTGGCTCACTCCGCTGGTGTGGGCGAGCTTCCCCGGCAAGGGGCTTGCCGGGGCTGCTGAGGCTGCCCCCGCAAGGGCCTTGCCGGGGAAACCTGCTTCGCCCATTTGCTCTCCGTGGTCCCGGCCTTTGGAGTTGTCTTGTTTGTTTTGGACTTCGGTTTTACCTCCGTTCACCTCCCCTGCCTTGCCGCTCGTGGTCGTGGCGCGTGGCTCTGGCTGCCCGCGCACAAGTAAAGGGGTACAAAAGTTGTGCCCCTACTTTTTTTACACCAACAGGAGCCCCCGGGCCTGGGCCACACATAAGCGCGACAGGTTGTTGGGTCAGGCCCAAAACCGTGCGCGGGCAGGCGGGGCGGTTTTTACCGCAGTAAAACTTTTCACACGATGCGCTTCCCACGATCCGCGTTAAACGCGCGACGTGGAGGGGTGTGCGTGATGTGGGCGGCATGCATGGGGCGGTTCCCGCACGCATGTGCCACATCATAGTAAATGGGCAGTGCGACCCGCACCTTCCCCATAAAAAGGGATAACCGCGAGCATACTGTTCCTTTTACCCTCCGCGCAATCCCAATTTCGGAAGCCTCTGTTCGCCTTCTCCTTCTTCCCCAAGCTTCGCTCTTGCTCGCCGTCGTTGCGTTCCCGTCGTCCTCTGTTACTTGCCCCCCTCCCCCAGCCGCCATGGCGCCGAAGTCCACCAAGGGCAAGGGAGTGGCCAAAGATTCTGGGGCGACGGAGCAGCATGAGAGCGAGCAGGTGGCGCGACGGGTGTAGTTCGCCTACTTCACTTTGACTGTCGGCGTGTCCGAGCTCCGGGAGTCCTTCAAACCTCTGTGGGGGGTGAAGACGGGGGGAGAAACGACAGGGAACCCAGCCACACGCGTCGGCCCTGCCAACGCCGAGGCCGCCCTAAATCGGTACCCCTTCTTTGTCGACTACTTCTCCTGCGGGCTCTGCCTCCCCTTCTCCGATTTCTTCAATGACATTATGAACACCTATAGCTTCCATCTTCTAGATTTCACTCTGAATGTCGTGGCGTGCATGGCTCTCTTCGCGCACCCCTACAAAGGCTTCGCCGAGGTGCACCCCAACATGGTGCTCTTCCGCCATTACTTCTCCCCTCGGATCCAACCGGGGGGCGCCATCTCTGGTTGCGTCGCCTGGATCCCGAGGGCCAAGGGGACGTACCCGGAGGGCGCCATGAAGGAGAGGTGGGAAGAATGGCGGGGCCGGTGGTGCTGGATCGCGGAGGAGAACCCGCCAGCTTTCTGCGAGGTTCGTCGGGCGCCGCCGGTCCGCAGAAACGACTGGGGCGACGTCGACACCGACGACAAGAAGCTCACGATTGCCACCACCAGGATCCTTCGGCTCACCGAGGCCGGGCTCACCCTCGAAATGATCGGGGCGGACTTCATCCGCCGCTGAATCGCTCCTATGCACAACAAGGGGAGGTCGGCCTGGCTTTTCACGAATGCTGCTAACATCATGAGGCTCCGCCCTGGCCTCGACCACAACCTGATGGTGATGAGGCACACCCATCTCTGCCAACGGATCTTCCAGCTTGAGGTCAAGAGCAACGGCGAGGTTGAGCAGTCCGGGAAGGCTGCGTGGGCTGCCGCGAAGGCCGGCAAGGTTGCCAAAGGGCCCCTTTTCAAGTTGCCGGCGGGGGTCGTCCCGCTGTGCAACAAATCTTGTTGGTCCGACATTATCACCATGATGTCGGACTTCAACGCGCACGGCCTTGACCCAAGCTGGGTCGAGCCGGACGAGCTCCAGGTGCAGGAATTCTTCGACACCTTGCACGAGGGGTTCGTCACCGCCGAGACGCGGCTCATCCAGAATACCTCCTAGGCAGAGCTGGACTACATCGCTGCCAGGGTGGCGGAGGCGAAGCTCACCGAGGAGGCCGGAAGGGCCGGTGGCGTGGAGGACAAGGCTGCGGCGGAAGCCGAGGAAGAAGAGCTTGCCGAGTGGGTGGCGGCCGCTGGGGAGGCCAGCAGCACCGGCACCGGGGCTCCCCTCATCGAGGACGTGGTCGACGAGTCGTCATCGGAGGAGGACAAGGGGGAGGAGGCTGTGACCGCCGACCCTCCGGTCACTTGAAGAGGGTGAGTCCTGCGGCGGGCCACCTCCGGTGAGCCGGTCCGTCTCGGTCGGGCCGCGCAGCTGCGACAGGCCCAGGAGACGTCTTATCGCCAGACGAGGGCTACGGCGAAGAAGAAAGCACCCGCTTCTTCGTCGTCCAAGCTTGCCCAGACGCCACCGCCTCCCCCCTCGCCGGCAGATGTTGGTGCGGGGATCGCTTTTGACTTTGGACCCCTCAGCCCGGAGAGGAAGAGGAAGGCAGCAGAGGAGGAGTAGGAGGAAGAGTAAGCTCTGCTTTCCCCCTTCTTTTCTTTTTTGTTTTCTCCATTTCCTCAAATGGTGCTGCTTATTTTGAATCATTTTCATCCCGTAGGGACGTGGAGACGCTGGCCCAAAGGGCGAAGAGGGCCAGGATTTCGGCGAGCGGCCAGCCCCCGGCAGGCACCTCCAGCATGCCACTGGTGGTGTTGAGCAGCCCAGACAGCAGCCCTCGGCCCAGCCCCCAGCATGAGTCCGTCACCCGTCCTTCATCAACATGAGCTAGGGGTATGATGCTTTGGTACTGACCATGCCATGGATGTAGGAGGGGAGCAGCAGCAAGGGGAGCCACAAAGGGCTTCTACCAACGTGCCGCCCCCATCGACCATGCAGCCCCGAGGGGCGTCCCCGGCAAGGGCACCAAGCACCAAGCCCATGCACACGGAAGAGGAGGAGGAGAACACGGGCGCCGGTGGCTTTGCCTCGACGCCGGACCTTGGCAGAGAGGGGACTTCTGCCACTCGGCTTGGCGCGGGTAAGCCACTCGCTTTCTGTTTCTGCTTGCGTTCTTTCCTTCTTCTTCTTTTTACTAGGTTTTGATCTTGTCCCCGCCCTATCCCGTTCTTGGCATTCAGACTTCCCCTCGACGGACCCAGAGGACATCGATACTATCATCGAGGATGTCGCCAAGGACACCGCGGCGCAGGCCGAGAAGATCGCCGCCAAGGAGAGCGCCAAGGGCGCTGCTGAGGACGCCACCAAGGGGCCCGCCGGGGAGCCCGGCAAGGGACCTACCGGGGAGGCCGGCAAGGCCGCTGCCGAGGAGGAGGTGGTTGATGATCAGCCCTCCTCCTCCGCTGCCCCCGGCTCCGGAAGGTATCTGAGGGTGGATGATGACTTGTTCGTCCACCTCCCAGGCACGTCGAGCACCAGGGCTCCCATCGAGGGAGAGGTGTTTGAAGATGAAGTACTCGCCGCCGTCGGGCTCGAGGTCGTCAATGAGCCGAGCGTTGGTGGCGATGGCTCCCAGGAGGAGAGGCTTCTCTAGGCCATAGGCGCCAGCTTCCGGAAGCTCCAGGCGCTTGACCGTGCCTGTTTGGACAAGGCCAAGTCTAGGACGGTGGTGGTGGATAAGGCGGATCGCCAGGAGCGCCTCGCCGAGGCGCAGGACTGGTTCCGCCAGACTCAAGATGAGTTGAAGGCCGCCCAGGGCGAGCTGGCCAAGCATGACGTGGAGCTCACCATGAAGCTAGCTGACATCAAGAAGGCCCAAGAGGCGGCGAGGAACTTGGCCGCCGCAGCCGAAGCCGCCCGGACCCAGCACGAAGCCGCACTAAACTCCCAGGAGGAGGATCTTGCCGTGCACGAGGAGAAGCTCGCCGCCACGCTCCGCAGCAAGGATGACGAGGTGGACGAGCTCGTTGTTGGGGATATACATAACAGGTAGGCCCACGAAGGGTCGAAATATCATGAAGCATGGGGTCCACACAACATGTGGGTCCAGGTCAATTTCATACAGACACACTATTCACTCGGACAAGCAGCATACTATCCACTCGACCAAGCAACATACCATCCACTCGGATGACAGTTCACCACTCGACCGTACGACTCACTCGGATATACGAAGGCCAGCAGGCAGCAAAGCAGTCGGCATCTTTCTAATAGTGAGGGCTTAATGGTGGGCTGGCATTATGGCATTCATACCCCACTTTGTAACGTAGGAGGTGAGGGGATGGCGCACTCTATATAAGCTACCCCCACCACTAGACTAAGGGGGGTCTCTTCTTCCACCTCTCTCTCTTTTCACCATTAGTCTCAGGACTTAGCTCAGGCATGGGGATCCGTTCCTTTCTCTCACACACATTGTAATCTCCGGATATATACTCAGATAAAACAAAGCCTCTCCGGAGCACGAGACGTAGGGTTGTTATCTCCACCGTGAGAGGCCCGAACTCGCTAAAACCACCGTGTCACCCATATGCATCTCGATAGATCATGCTCCGTTATACTACCCCTATTCTACTGTCAGACTTAGAACCACGACAGTTGGCGCCCACCGTGGGGCATGGCGTCTATCGAGCCATGGTGCAAATGGTTTTTTCTTCAATCTTCGGCAACGGATCAGCTACCATCACCGGATAAACTGGCTGCTGGAGTTCTGGTCATCACGCCATTCGTACAAACAAAAGGATCAGGGAGTTGCTCATCTCAACTTGTCCTCTTTACAATCAAAGATTGCAATGATCTAACTACGGTTTGTTCTTTTTCTGTATGCACACGAGCTCATACAAAAGGACGCCTCCCTTTCTTCCGCTTGGCGGCTCGGCTCCTGGACGATGAAGCGTCGTCATCCGCTCGCCATCTTCTGGCGTACTCATGGGTGACGCCATCGTCGAGCGTGCACACACGCACCGCCGCTAATGCTCGGCCTGGTTCCCCGACTGATTGAACGCGTCTACCGGTGGTCCGGTCGACCCGGCTCCTCAGTGAAATACAGCAACCAACGCTCGCGCTGGCCTCGCCCTTGGCTGCGCCGGCCCGCGACTGGACTACGGCCAGCTGCTCATCCTCCTCATCGCCACCTCTCGGCCGCCGTCTGGTTCCGACCATACCGGCCGTCATCATCGTTTCCAACCTCGTCGTTGAGCCACACGCATGACCGTCGTCACCGTTCACCTCGCCGTCAGCTCCGGCCTCGCGTTCTCGGCTGCTCGCCGGCGACCTCCGCGGTGGCGGCGCAGGCGCGCATCGCTGTTACCTCTGGTGCCAGTCGCCTGCGACGGTCTCTGACTCTCTGTGATGGAGGCGCGCTGCGGCGGGGACCTTCAAAGCAGCCTCGACCCTCAAGCGACGATCGTGCGGAATTGAGGGAATAAACGTCTGGTAAGTGCAGGCATAACGTATGCCATTTAATGAGTGATAACTGCATGCAGGAAAAAAGGAACGGAAGGACAACTCCCACACGTACACAGGTAACGCGGCTCCACCGGCAATCATTAAGAGCATGCCTAAATAACGTCGGTCTCATAATTCCGTCAAGCATGGATCGATCGCTTCGTTAAGGTAATCGCCTTATTAACCGGCCAATTGACGGGAGTTACTAACGCTACTTAATTGCTGCGGCCAGAACCAGGCCGTTTCCACAGCTTCCACAGATTCCGCGCCAGTTAATTCATGCATGCATGCATGCATGACTAGCCAGCCTTCAACTTCATGGCCGTATTTGCTAGTGCTAACTTGCAGGGTCACCCGACGGATCTTCAATCGGATAGCTGCGAACCAGATTCGATCAGAGTTCAGACCGATGAATCCACTCGGACGCAGACTCAAGTTCACTCGGCAACGGACCCAAATTCACTCGGACGCCCCGTGTGTCGCCACTCTACGGGACGCGTCTACGTCACTCGGACGCTTCGCTCGTCGCCACTGCGCGGCACGCGTCTACATCATCCGGACGCTCCGCGCGTCGCCACTCTACGGGATGCGTCTACGTCACTCGGACGCCTCGCTCGTCGCCACAGCGCGGCACGCGCCTCTACTTCACCAGGACGCCCCGCGCATCGTCACTCCGCAGGACGCGTCTACATCATCCGGACGCTCCGCGCGTCGCCACTCTACGGGACGCGTCTACGTCACTCGGACGCCTCGCTCGTCGCCACAGCGCGGCACGCGCCTCTACTTCACCAGGACGCCCCGCGCATCGTCACTCCGCGGGACGCGTCTACATCATCCGGACGCTCCGCGCGTCGCCACTCTGCGGGACGCGTCTACGTCACTCGGACGCCCCGCATCGGTTGGTCACCTCATCACCACTCGACCGCTCCGAGCCTCGTCAATCGGTTGGTCACCTCATCACCACCCAGTAACCCCGCCACACAGTTTTTACAATCTCATAAATGATTGTTATTCTTTTTATATGCTCTCAATCCCCCAGTGGGTGACTTAGTTGCGAATCCGTCTCGCCTAAGTTTCAAAAAAATCCTACCGAGTGGAGAGCAACCCTCCCACTCGGGGGCTTAGTTGCAGTCCAGTACTCGCCTAAGTTTCAAAAAAATTCTACCGAGTGGAGAGCAACCCTCCCACTCGGGGGCTTAGCTGCAGTCCAGTACTCGCCTAAGTTTCAAAAATCCTACCGAGTGGAGAGCAACCCTCCCACTCGGGGGCTTAGCTGCAGTCCAGTACTCGCCTAAGTTTCAAAAAAATCCTACCGAGT